>NW_026732136.1:0-77500 GCF_028476545.2 Physella acuta | reverse complement strand
TACTTTTCTTAAGCAATAAATCCTAAAACTGTAAATCAACTTGATCTAGATTAGGTTCTAGGACATCTAGATTCTAGACTCTAGACTTTCTAGATGACTCTCCAGGTCTCTAGCTAGATAGATGAATTATGAATGGCTTAGAGTAGACTTTAGACCAGGGGTCTCCAAACTTTTCAGTCCGAGGGCCGCATTAACTACCAAATTTCAGTTCGGGGGCCAGTTTCTTCCAGGCATGTCTTTGATTTTTCAGGGCAAAGTTCCTCAGCCATCACCAACAAACGTTTTTTTCGTGGACAAAAAGATCTCCGCGGGCCGGATGAGAGGACCTCGCGGGCCGCATGCGGCCCGCGGGCCGTAGTTTGGAGACCCCTGCTTTAGACATCACTAATGCTAGATCAAGATCTGTAGATTTAGATTTGCTGTAGACTGTAGATCATCTCCATGACTAGTAATCAAGTAACACTATATAATAGGGCCTGTTTAGTTATTAGTAATATAAATATAGTAGGCCTATACATTAAAAGAAAAGTTCCCTTTCAAATCTGACGGTCTATACTCTATAGGGCAAGTGAAGTTTCTGTGATCTTGGCTTATGAAGAGATAGTGTGGTCAGCACTATGCCCAGCACTATGCCCAGCTGCCAGTAGGCCTATAGTTCAGCAATAATTTCAATTTGAATTATTTAGGCCTAAGCTAATAGAATCTAGATCTAGTAAAGTTGATAAATTAATATAATATTAAGCAGGCTGCATAATGATATTAATAGGCCTACTATTTTTAATATTGCAGTTGAGCATATAAGTATATATTATTACATAATACTTGTAACAGAATAATTACGAAGTGACTAATCGGAAAAAGCTTCATTCCCTCAGTTCTAGTCTGGCAGGCAGAAGATGAAAAATGCTATGACCTTAATAATAATAACTGCGCAATGGGCTCAAATTTACACTTAATACTACTAATAGTTGTTCAACCTATTCTTTTAAAGCTGCGCAATGGGATCAAATTACCATTTTAGTCTTATTCTTCTGACAAACTATCTGTATAGTGTGGTCGAGCAGTTGTGCTTCGGGCAGGTCATCAGGGGTTTAGGGTTCATACTCATAGTATAGTTATTGTATGTCTAGTAAGAGATCTAGTCCATAGGGCCTAAGTATAAATTATTTTTTAAAATATATTTTAATAGACCATTTGAATCTATTAGTATTTATCCTGTTTTCCCTGTCCCATCAGGACAACACATAAGCCTAAACAACAAACATTTAGATGACAAGAAAAGCCAGACCATTGTAGCGCTATGCTCATCTTCTTCCTGCTAGAATCGGTCTAATAATTAATATTATTAGTAGTAGGAGAATATTAATATAAACATTATTAATTTTAAAAAAGGCCTTCTTTCAACACAATAACAAGCATTCATTTGCTCTGAGCCAAAATATGATACTGACTTTGAAAATTCAGATAGTATAAAATTAGCCTGTCCCTCATCTCACATCATCACTAAAGTCAGAACCCCACTGTAGGAGTGTTATGTTGCTTATGGATGATCCTTAACATGAAAAATTGGTTAAAGAAAAATAATAATGCAGTTACCACAAATACTCTATATATTATATATTTCATTTAACACCAAATTATTTTAACCGGAAGTTTTTCAGTCTACTACAAATACTAATGATTAATCTAATACTTTACTTATAAAATAGCATAGTCGGTATGCAAACAATATAGTTAAATTTTAATCGCCATACAAAAGTTGGATGATCTCTGACTTAAAATTGTGTTGGGCCATTAGTAAATAATTGTGTATTGATTTAGTGTGTCTGTGTTAAAGCTGTGGGTGGTTAGAGCCATGTTAAAGGTATGAGAAAAATATGTATGGAACTACCACCACCTTCTGAGAAGACTCACTTATATCAGCATCAACAATATTTTAATCATCAAAAAAACTGGACCCCCTTCCCTAAAATGACTGCACATATAGTTCACCACCACTTAAAAAATTATATTTTAAACATGAGGGAAACATCTGTAATTGGTGCTTCATAACCTACTTTCTGCTAAATGGTAAACTAGATAAGTGCAATCCTGTTGAGCAGCATTGGCAGTTAGGCTTTGTGCACATACTAGTATTAAAAGTAGGAATATTCAAGTTCAAGTTGTATACCATAACAATAATATATGCCAAAATAATTAAAAGAGATAGTGGCAAATTTTATGTTGAAACTGTTTTGAAAATATATTAGCAACAATATTTTAAAAATACCAGTGGAATGCATTTTCATTTATATATTGGTCTGTTTAATATTTAATGTGAATCAAATATAATGTAATATTTTTGAAACATATATTTCTAGGAAATTAACATGGCCAAAGGACTTAAACGAAAGAGACAGTCACCGCAGATTGGGCCTTCAAAGAAACGTAAATTAGAAAACAGTACAAGGTATTAACTTGAACATTTCATATAACACAACTTAATTATTTTTTTTTTAAATACTGACTTCATAAGCTAAACTTAAATTAAGTTTTTTATTGATTAAGCTGTTTTAATCTTTCTAACTTACTCAAAACTTCTAGTGATGTTGGGAAAAAACTGGTAGTGAGTAGAAGGTTAAGAAACAAGAAACCCAAGACTATCCCAAGTACACTTACTAAAATTAGGTAATCTTTTTAATATGAGAAACTTACCATTTATTATTCATGTATTTTTCAACCTATATAATTTTTTTGCCATTAATGAAAACTCATTAAAATGCTAGCCAAAATAAAGTCTTGCTTTAATAAAACAAAAAATATTACATTTTATTTTTAAAGTGACAATAAAGTGCAAACTCGCCAAAGCATAAAATTACTTACGCCAGTGAAGCCAGATTTAGCAACTCCAGCCAAAGCAAATGTGGTTAAGCATAGCAAATCACAAAATAAGTAAGTATGTTTTAATAGTTACTACTATATGTGCATAATGTGGTTAAACAATGCTCCTAAGCCAAGGAGACAGTGACAAGCTGCAGATATGAGAATTGTTTGCTTTTAATAACCCATTCAATCATACCAGGCTTCTCTTTCCTCCCTTGTCTCGTTTGATCAAGTGGTTAAAGATTGGGATTTTTGGGATACAAAGATTTGTCAAGGGATGACCATGAGATTCAAGTTTGGGTACAGAACTCTCAACTATATGGTTAGCAAGCATGTCCTTAAGCTGAACACGAGAATGATGTGCAGAAATTTTAATCCGTTTATTCCCTTTTAGTTGTAGCTTAATAGTATTTGTGTCCCAGGTAATGAGGTTTTAGAATGCATAGAATTTGTT
The DNA here is from genome assembly GCF_028476545.2 of Physella acuta. NCBI lineage: Eukaryota > Metazoa > Mollusca > Gastropoda > Physidae > Physella > Physella acuta. The sequence goes on along the minus strand of NW_026732136.1, from coordinate 74,184 downwards.
GAACCAAAATTAACTTGTTTTAGAAATGGTGAATACTGATGAGTTATTTCATCTCTATAGATAAAAATGCCACTGATTTGATAAGGTTTGGTCATGAATCATTATTAAACTCTTTCGTATGTTGGCTACAATAGTTTTATCTTTAAAACTATACCCAGATTATGTATTTGTCATTCTAGTTCTAATTATATTTTAAAATTATTTTTAGGGAAGTCAAAAATGTCAAGAAAAGTCAAAGGAATATCCAAAAGAAAGTGAATAAGAAAGTCAATTTAGAGTCGTTAAGAAAGGAGTTAATGGAGGCTGTGGAAAGTGGCAACACATTGGTTGTGACAAGATTGCTGAATGATAACCAGACTGCTAAATTTTACACACCCAACTTGTTGCACGAGGCTTTGGTTACTGCATCACGGTTAGGTCACATTTCTCTTGTATTTCTTCTTGTGGAAGCAGGAGCCAGTGTTAATAAAAAGCACAGCACCTATGGGTCTCCCTTGTTAGCTGCTGTTGAGCACGGTTACATTGATGTGGCCAAAATTCTTTTAAAGAATGGGGCTGGTGTGGGCATGAAATCCAAAAATGGTGACACAGCTTTAATGTTAGCTGTCAAGAAAGGATACTCAACTTGGATTGTGAAATATTTAATTTCATATGGTGCTGTTGTCAATGAGAAAAACAAACAAGGCAAAACTCCAGCCATGATCAGTATTGAGAAGTGTGACTTCAATACTCTGATGATTTTAATCAATAGTGGAGCTGACTTGGAGATGAAAGATAACAAAGGCAAGTCGGCATTAATGTATGCATCAGAAAACAAATGTCTAGACTTTGTCAAACTGTTGTCAGAGTCCAGATTTCATCCCTCTTCAATGTTGAAAAAAGTCATTGAAAAAAATTCTGTCCCAATGTTGAAGCACCTGTTAAGATGTAATTTTATTCACATAGACTGCATGGAGATTGATGGTGAAACTGTTCTCATCGCAGCTTTAAAGAAAGGTCGCTTGAATTCATGGCAACCACAGTATGTAGCAAGTTATGAGATGATACAGTTAATTGTGGAAAATGTTCATGAGATAAATACCAAAGGTTCAAATGGAATTCGCCCGCTGGCTTTAGCCGCTGCATCAGGGCGGTGCAATATTGTCCAGCTGTTGTTGGACAATGGCGCTGATGTAAATGGGAGAGACAAATATGACAAGATGACTGCCCTCATGCACGCTGCAAAATATGGCCACAAAGATGTCATAAAGCTTTTAATGAAAAATAAAGCCGCTATAAATTTAAGTGGAGACTATGAAAACTCAGCTCTAACCTATGCGCTAGAAGGGGGTCACGTGCCAAGTGCTGTTTTGCTTCTGAGCTTAGGGGCAACAATAAATGCAAGAAGGGATTTCTCTGTGGCTGCTGGTAAAGACCGTTTCCATTCTGTCAAACTGCTGTTGCAGCATATTGATATCTCTCAGGTGGATGTCAGTGTTCTCTCTACAGCAGTTCAAGGGTCAAGTTACAAGACTACTGAGCTGTTAATTGACAGTGGGATGGATGTGAATGCCTTAACCTTTACAGGTGAAACTTTGCTCATGGAAGCTTCTTCTAAAGAAATGGTGGAATTACTACTTAGAAAAGGTGCTCTTGTAAGCAAAAAGGGTCTAGGAGACCAGACAGCTTTAATTAAGTTTTCTGATGGATTGTCATATGATGCTAATGAAGAAGAGCAGGATAAAATCATAGAGATTTTGTTAAAACACAATGCAGATCCTAATGAAGCGAATTCTGAAGGTTATACTCCTCTTATTAAGGCGGCACTACATGACAGGGAGGGCTGTGCCAAGCTGCTGTTGGAAGCAGGAGCTGATGTGAACAGGGCAACTTCCCGGGGTCACACAGCAATGATGTTAGCTGCACAGAGAGGCAGCACCAACATCCTAAAGCTGCTTCTGGAGAAAGGTGCCTGCATCAATGTACAAGCTAAGGATGGGCAAACTGCTCTTATGTTTGCTGCCATGAATGGATACACTGATTCTGCGCAACTCTTGCTCGATGCTGGTGCTGATGTCAATGTTGAAGATAACGACGGCAACACCGCCCTACTGTTATCCACTGAAGAAGAAGTGGTGAAGCAGCTGCTGACTGCGGGCGCTGATGTAAATAAACAAAACAAAAAAGGTCTTTCATCCCTGATGTATGCTGCCAGGTCCAGGCGTCTCTCACTCCTGTGGATCCTGGTGCAGGCTGGGGCAGATGTTTGTGCCTTTGATAGTGATAAGAAAGAATCTGCCCTCTCCATTGTCTTGCAGTCCAGTGTGTTGAACGAAGAAGAATTCAGTTGTATTGAAACACTGGTGACAGCAGGAGCTGCCAAGGTGTACTCTTCCCACTGTGATGTCACCCTGGCCAGAATGATCATACACAACAAAAGAAAGATTGTCAGTCTGTTTTTAACCAATGGTGGGGCTCCTTCTTCAGTATGTTTGGATTGTTTAAGGGACTATCACTGTTTCACTAAATCATTTTGTGACAGGCTTTATTCTCTGTTACTGTCTCCTTTAGATATTGCTCTCATCTGTGGCAACATAGACATTTCTAATTATCTGGTCAACAACTGGTTTTTAGTAGAATCCGATCTGACACAGGATGCGGTTTTTAGAGATATCTTGGTCGAATTAAATAGAGACAACAGTCTTCTTTTCCTAGATTCATTTTTAGCTCAGCCATTTCCATTGTACAAACTAGCATTTGTGACTGTTTCTGATGCTTTGAAAACTGGGCCGGATAGAGAAAATAGAATCAAAGGCACTAAGCTACCAAGTTTGCTTCAAAACAAGCTGAGCTTTAAGTCTGAGACAGAGAAGTTGGAAGACTGTCCGGCTGATGCCTTTGGACAAATGCTTCGTGTTTCAAACTTAATTCCTTACAGAGATAGCTACAGCCTGTCACCAAGTAATGATATCTTTTCTACATCTGACTCAGATGATTGGTTCTAGTTAATGCTCCATTCTCCAGCTGCTGTTAATGTAAGCCTCATTTTTCACTTTGTACAATTGATGAATATGAATTGCTCAGGGATTTTGACATCACTGTAAAATTTAAAAGTTTCTTAAAATAGCTTACAGCAATTTCATTTTTTTAATTAACTCCACACATAATTCATCACTGAGCATTAACCTTACTAGACTGAGAGTCTTAACCATTACTGCTGATCTTCTACTTTTTTGTGTGGGAAACAAATTTAAATTGGACCCAGAGTTTCATTTTCTAATAATGTACTATTGTGAATTTGTGTGCATACAATGCAAATCACATTATCTGGTAATCTGTGCATGAGCCTGTAACTTGTGTACTTATTATTATATTAACCTCATTTAAAATAAATATATCTAGATTCATGCAACTGTGGTATAAAGAAAAAAATCAGCTTATCCTAGCTTATCAGCTCAGTGACTAGTAAATAGATTGTTTACAGGCAAATATATTATTTGGGTGTACACAGTTTTACTCTGATGTAAAATGTTTGACTTGTATCCAAAACATTGGTATAACATGGCATTATAGTAGCTTCAAGTCGTTCTGTGTTCCGTGCTAATTTCTGCTTTGTGTTGCTGCAAAAGTTATCAAAAACCATAAAAAGACAAAACTTCACTCTTCACTGTGGTTGAATATATTTCTTTCATAAGTTCATTTAAGTTTTATTCTTGTCAAGCTGAATAATGTTTAAGAATCATAAGGCAAAAATTGAATTTTATTTTGAATTCACATAAGATTGTGGTTAATTAAGTTGTTTTGCATTTAAAAAGGTGTAATTTATTAAGTAAATATAAAAACACATTTTAGTAATTTTCAAGTATTTTTTGAGTCAGTTTCCCTTCAGTAGTTAAGGTTTCTAAAAATGTTATTATTTAAAAGAATACAACATCATGTATACTTAGACTACAATTCTTACCAGGATAGAAAACTTTTGTGAAAAGCTGAAGAAGAAAATGTTTTTCTTTACAGTTAACAATAGCTTATGCTTTCTTCTTATTTATCAACTTGTAAATACAAAAAAAGTGCTGTTTTTTTATTTACATATCAGTTGTTTTTCTTGTTAAGTGGTTTTTTTCTGCTGAAAATAATTAATCAAGTTTACAACTAAATTAAAACCATTCTACAAAAATTATTTGAAATAAGTTGGGTTATGTTGTATTGCTTCATAAAAATTGTCTCACTAATTTAAAAAAGGGCCTTAGATTTTATCTGGCTTATTATTATTATAATTTAAAATTATAGTTCTATTTAGATTTGAGAAAAAAATATGTTTACACATGTATTAAAAAAACGTTTTAAGTATTTAGTTTTTTTAGTTAAGATATTTTTATTTACCAAATAAAAAAATTTCTAATCTGATTCGCCTTAGGTTATTTTTTTACTGCTATTTACTTCTGTTTTACGCCATTGATCTTTGTTGTATCCCTCTTATTGGTGGTCAAATTTTTATCTTATATAAGAAAAGTTGTAGTAATTTAAAGTTATCTTATTATTTATGTAATTATTAATCAACTGTTGCATCGGTCAAAAAAAGTTTACATGATTGCAACAGCAAAATATTTAAATGTGGTGTAGATATTGTCAAAACAAGACTGCTATATTAGAGAATTACCATTGGAATTTTACCAAAAAAAACTTGAGACTCTTCAAGGAATTAAAAATGTAGGCTTCATAAATTAAAAAAACCTAATTGTTGTTTCATTCATAAAAATAAATTGGAGGGGATGGATAAAAAAAAGCCCACAAGTTTACATTCCATTATGAAACAACACATTGTGCCCAGAAAGGTGAGGATGAGTGATCTACAAAGAATAGAAATAAGTTTTATCCTATAATACTTGATAGATAAGTAGGTAGAAGAGATCATGAAAGAAAGAAATAGGAATTTTATATCAAGACAAAAAAATGTAGATACCTGAAAGAAACACTTGTTATGAAACATGATAAAGTATTAAAGAAGTTATTGCAACTAGACTAATAGCCAAAAAGTTAATTATTTGTAACGCATAATGATGTTTTTAATCTTAAACATAATTTTAAAAAGGTATTAACAAGTGTAAAAAAGGTTTAAACAAGTTTGTGGATGTTTTAGAAATGCCACTACAGTATTCTGATTATTGATGAATTAATGTATCAAATTCTCTTTTCCATACTGTAGTTTTTGTAGGAGCCAGGATATCTGAAGAATTTTTTTTTATGTCAAGTAGTCTGAACTACAGAAAAATCTGGGCTCATTTTTGTGATATAAAAGAATATGGTTTATTATACAATAATAAGTTCTCTCTTAGCCTTTTATAGTATGAACACAGCAGTATTTAATTCTAGTACTCTTATGCAAAACAATAAACACATGCAGAACTTCTTCTGAGAAGGCATTGTATAGTGTTTTTTTTTAAGTTTATAAAAATCTATCATCAGCATTTGCATTTGACTTTTTAAAAATGCTAGATAGAAATCATCAGTTCACTTCAATAACAATAATAACATATCACTAAACAACATTTAAGTTTGTTTAATATTTAGGCTCTTTACTATTATTCCATTTTTTACACAAATTTTACATTCGTTTCCTCAAGGTTTTGTTGCAGCTGATGGAGCTCGTGTAGACATTTATTTCTTCTTTCAATTAATATTTTCATTATTTCTTCATGATCTTTGTACAGTTTTAATAAACCAAACTGAAATTGAGGAATAGTTAATATATGAATGTTGATCTTTGTATGTTCCACATAAATATAGTGTGGATGATGTATTTAGGGTTTATTATATTACTGTAATAGACTAAAATTGAGACATATATATGTATATTATTATATATAGTCTTACAATAGTTTTAGCACAATTAGTCAGCAAGAGATAAACTCTTTGATAAACTTACATGATCTGTAGGATCCAGTACTTCAGTTCTAAAAAATAATACATATTCAATATAAGAAAATAATTTTATAAACAAGTTATACTGAAGCTATAAAAGTAGAAAATGTAGTTTGGTTGCTTTTAGTCTAAGACATTTCTTTTTTATTTAATACATCAGAACTTTTAATTTTAGATTAATAACCTTGTAAGTTGTCTTTAATACACTTCTTAGAAAACATATAAAGCACTTTGATATTAAATAATGTGAAATCATTATCTTTAAATGCTTTATATAGTTGAATGTTTCACTTAACCCAATTTTTTTTTACTAAGTTAATAATTGTAGAGTCACACCCACCTTGGAGAAAACTTTATCAGACTTTTTGCCATCTCTTGAGCATTTTGTATCTCAGCTTGAAACTGCACAAATGAGCAATGGCCATTTAATGATCCTATACCTGTAAAATATAGATCAGTATTTTAGTAAGCCCTACACAATGTAAAAAATAATTTCTGTCATGACGTAGAGGAATTTTAGTTTTTTTAAGCAAGAGTTACCAAGGTAATACAATTTAATTTAATACGTTACTTCTATTTAAGATCAGTTTCAACTTTAGTCTAATGCCTTTATCTATAATCATGCAATTCACTCCCCACTACCATGTGGCCATATAAAAAAATACTAATTGTTTACAGATGTTATAAATGCAACTATTAAAAAAACCTTTCATTAAATTCTCCATTTCTTCTATTTCAAGCTTTATTTGAGCTATTCCCCTTGGAACTGAAGTCTTACTGAAAATAAAAGATAATACATTAAGTAAGGGAATTGCTAAATCCAAATTTTGTACAATTGAAAAAAAAATCAAAACAATTTTCCTTTACCTAAAAACATTATATTATAGCAGTGACATAGATTATATGTACACCAACATTTACAAGGGAGTAAAATCAATACACAATCTTGTTAAGTTGTCCAACCTTTTTTAATGGAATTTGGGTAAAGTATAAGTGAATGAGAAATAGTACAAGTACAACAAGCCATAACTAATCCCCATGTATATTATTGGCAAAGATGCTGAAAAACTTATTTCGTATAAATTATTAAATAAACTAACTTAAATTTAAAAAAAAAAAAGAAACTTACATGTGAGGGTCATTTTCAACTGTTTCCCTTTTATTTTCTGGTCTTATATTCATTGGTTTACTTTCAAGTTTTGGGTATTCTCTGAAAACCTTAAAATGCATTTTTATTTTTTTTAAATAATTTTTAGTTTATATTGTCAAAAATAAGAATAATAATCACAAAAAAATGTGTATAACTATAACATAAAGTTTTAAACTTTGTCTTTTACAACTTGTGGCACATTATCACTAAAGCTAAACTTAGATGGATCAATTTTTAAACTGTTTGTTACTTTAAAAATCTCTGCACCTGTTTTCTTGGTGTTTCAACACAACATATGTAAGGCAAGTCATCACTGGCCCTTTGGGCATCTGGCAACACTTGAAGATCCTCACTGTCATACTCGTGAGACAAAAAAACTTTACATTTTAATGGATCAATTCCCACCAATTTACTGCAAGCTTGGTGCCTTATCCAAGGTATTAAAGGCTTTAGAGTGGATGGTAGTTCTCTGTAGAAATAATAGTATAGGCTAACTTATATACTGAATAAAATGGCTTCAGATTTTAAGACATATAATGCTCTTTCTTTTAGGTCTTATTTTTATAATCCAAAAATATACATTTGAATAGTTCTCTTTCAGAGGATTTGAAATGAATTACTTTAAAGAAATTTTTGCTTTTTTAAATTTAACAATTGCAGTTGACCTATGTGGCTGCAGTTACCAGGGTTAAAGTAATTTGCAGACACACATCTAAAGAAATGCCAATTAACTTTTTTACAATTATGAGGGAGTTGTTCCATTTAATTACCTATGGCAAATGTCAGATGTTATTTCGTATTTTTTATTCCAGCTATTTTCTATTCTTGGATTTAAATCAGTATGAAGAGAACCATTCTGAGACTTGGTATGCACAATCTGAAGTTCAATATTTGTGTCTTTGGTTTCTGCTGTCAATCCACAAATAGTTGGCTGAATAAGCTTTGTATTGTTAATATATATTTGATTTTTCTGACTAGTAGGCACAGAATCTTGTTGGAAAAATGCTTGTGATGAAGGATGTTTTTTGCTGTCCTGTTTTTTTAGTTCCACTTTTGTAGTACTTGGTTTAGTTATGTTTGCACAATTAAAGTCACAATACAAATTTACTACTGTAGATTTGTTAGAAAGTTTTGATGATGAATTGTCAGAAATATGGCCTTCTAGTCTCCCTTTTGCGCTGAATGCTCTATTAGGTTTTAATTTATTATCTGTCATACAAGGAAATCTTTTATCTCCTGTTTTATTAATCTTTGATAATTCATAATTATCAATAACATATGCTTCCTTATTATCATTTTTCCTAAGTTTAACAGAGCCATCATTTACTGCGGAAGTTGGCCGAAATAGTGTTCCTCTGTATTTGAATGCCTGATTGTTTATATCAGGTCTGTTGTGCTCTCCGTATTGTGGAACTAAGAAAAAAGAAAGTAGCATATTTTTAAGTGTCTGGAGATTTTAATATTGAACAAAAGACTGTCTGTGATAAACATTAGTACAAAAACTATTTAATATTTTTAATATCTGCGAACAAAAACACATACTTTGTGACTAAGAAGTAAGTTATGATTCATGAAACAGCTACACTGTTTAGTCCAAATTATCGAAAATAATTCTACATATTACATATAGAGGCCTAACTATATTCAATTGCAATGTGGTGTTCCTGAAATTACATATTCTAGATCAACTTATATACTTATTTATTATACTTAATTATACTAGATCTAGGCCTATAAATAATATTAAATAAATAGAGCCTTCTAGTTACTAGTAGTAGTAGTAGTAGTATATATATAAAATATATACTACTAAGTTACTAGTAAGGCTAATCATATATTAAAATATATTTTTATTATTATGATACTTTAGCAAGAAATTGTGAAGGGTACAAAAGGACTCAGAAAATTAGAATAGGTCAGTCAGTTATAGTTATACTCTATGAGTCTATAACCTAAGTAAATAAGTTACTACTCACTGACTACGAGTACGTTATGACTCGAGTCATGAGAGTTACTGAGAGTACGATCATCAATCAATGACAATCATCATCTCATCATTCAAGCAAGTGAAGTAGTGAAGTACAATTTAATTCATAATTTAATAAAAAAAATTATAAAAATGCGCTTGTTTAATGTGGTGAAGTCAGTATTCAAAACTAAACTATAATTTTAAACATGCTGAAAATTGAAACTGCATTACTGTGAACATTTTATGGTTATTTAAATGAGTATTATTTAGTATTACATGGTAAGACAGATGTGTTTTGTTTGTCAGAATCCGAAGCAGCCATATTGGTTTGTTTACAGCTGACAACGGAAGATTACATTGGCTAGGCTAGTACAAGAAGAGTTAGGACTATGTCACTGTGACTAGATTCTATATTCAATTGCTTTCATTATATTTGATTGAATTTTAATCAAAGTCAATGTTAATTTAAAGTAAAACATTTTATTTTAAAATATCAGAAGTAAATTATTTGACATTATTAGTTAATATTTAAATCTCGCCAAACGAGAGATTTGCGATATCTAAACATTTATGGCTGAAAATTGCCTCATCACCGGATCTTAGGCTAGTGGTGAATGGTTGCTGGAAAACATCCACTCTCTATACTAAACAAAGCTGCGACTCAGCTTCAATCAAAACTACGTTGTTAAAACTCAGTCATGTCTCATATGGTATAGCATTTTTTTAAACTTCCATTTAAGTAGCTCTAGATTATTACAGATGTTAAATAAGGCGTAGATCAGATCTAGGACTAATAAAAATATTTTTTTAGGCCAGGCTAAATTAAATTTTTTGCAAGCCAGGTCATTGAACTCTATTAATAAGACTAAAAGAAATTATTTTTATTTTCTTAAATCTTAATATTATTAGTAGTCTGGCGCGTTGCTTAGATGGCTGGATTGACCTCTGACCCTGAAACGTCACGCGTCGTTTTTAGACGGTTTTTACGTTTATTTTAGGGGTCCTATCCACGACAAATGAAAAAACTGTTAATCTCGCAAATTCTCATCATTATTTTAATGCAGAATGCTAATAAAATGGATAATATGCCTTAGCATGCCAGAAAAAATCGAGAGATTTGTTGTTGTAAATAATGAGAGGATTTCTAGTGGAGCGCTCTCCGTAAAAACTGAACCGCCGCTAAAAACGACCGACCTCCGGGGAAAACGGCCCGACAGACTCTAAGTTATTATATAATTGAGATATTTACCTTGTATATTTACATTATTATTGATTCTGGTTTCCAAAATCTTATCCCAAAATGAGGTACCCACGCTGACATTTCTATCCGCTATTTTTAGTATCATGACGTCATTGCTACGCTAGTTGCCAGACTGAAACAACTAGTTTTTGTTTTTTACGGAATGAACTGTTAAGTCTAGTATTTTAATTATAATTCAATTGTAGCATGTGCGGAAAAAGTAAAATTATGGACATTATTATTGTATTAGTAATTTTTTTTGGAATATTGATTTTTTTTTCTTCACTGTGGGCCGACAGTTGCTGCATTCGTGACCGGTGGTTAACCTCGTCAACGCTGCGTGGCCTATTCGTTTATATAATTAGTGATGCTCGTTCAGTGCCCTTTTTCAGAGCTAGGCCTAATTACGGGCGATTTTTAGACTTAATTGATCGGCCGTTAGCCTTTTTCATTGCTGCGTATTTTAAAAAATGCTCGTTCAGCGACCTTTTTTTTTTTGGCGCTAAATAATCTGTTTACGGGCATTTTAAGCGTTTATTTATTTGGATTACCATTTATTTATTTTTTTAAGCTAGACGTAGATCTAGTTTTAAAAAAATTATTTTTATACAGCTGGCTGTCTAGCATGCCTGATAACAATATGTGAACTTTTAAAAAAATGTCCAGAAGTAGGGAAGTAGGTCTGTTTTTCAATTTGCTTGAAGAAGGGGGGGAGAGAGAGAGAGAAGTGAAGACACCGACCATCTAGTGTACGCGTGTTCATTCTATGACGTGTACTATAGGCCTGCTGAACTCACGGTGACCCGCGACCGTGGTGGGATTTTTCATCCACAGGATAGTAAACGTAAGCAAGCAATCAAGCGAGTGACGATGTTTGGAGATTTTATTTAAAAAAAAAAAAATCACATACGTCATGTTTTCAAGATAAAAAAAAAATGTAATGTAAAAAAAAAAGACACTAATACCATGTATGAACCTCAGCTGCCACACTGTTGACTCAATATAATGTGATTGAGTGTAAAATGTATTTGTATTTATAAACTATCTTAACTATTACACTATTACTATCATATTATTTTATGCATATATTATTTAAAATTAGAATTTGAAATAAAAATATTTATTATGGTCATTTGATTTATGCAGGTGCTCATTATTTCATAAAATGGTATGAATAACATGTAGAGTAGAATTTAATAAATAATAAAATAACTAGATCTAGTTGTATTATCAACCAGTTGCTTTTTGTTATTTTCCGGTGAGTAAATAACCTAAGCTGACGCAATTACCATGGCGGGAATTAATAGCTCGTGTACACACGTCCACGACGTAATGTTATGAGGGTCGAGGGGCTGAAACGCGGTTTTGTCTTTCATTTTCCAATATCGGAAAAATTTCAAATTCTCTCTTTTCTCGTCAACCCAGTAAGCTAGATATTTAAATGTGGTGTCAAATGTTCTCATAAGGGGTAAGGAAGTTAATGGTGTATTTGAAATAACAGAATATTTTATTTTAAAAAATCCATAATTCAACCTATTATTAGGCCTAGTGAAGTTTAATTTTTATTTAAGGGAATTCGAGAATCACTATCTACAATAGTCAATGTCTTAGGACTTGATCTAAAAATCATTTAGGCTAGGGCCTGCTAGATCTAGCTAGTGAGTAGTGACACAAGGAGTAAATTACAATCTGCAAACACACACATTGCAGCGAACACTTTGTTGGTTTTTGCTTCATAGAAACTTTTATTAGCATTTCCCATGCGAAACCACTGCCTCTGAACGTAAACTGTTCATTTACGAATACTTCCATGTCAAGTACTTCAGTTTTCTCTCTCAAGAATTATTTTTAGAATTTTTTCAACGTTGCATAGTACACACATTTACACACACATGAAGTGACCTAGGGTTGAACTTACCGTTAAAATTTGAACCAATCAACACTTAGCTAAAAGGTTACACTATAAATTAAATAGCTTCTATGTATGTATGGAACATCATAAATGTCAAGATTGTTTTTTTCTACTTGTAAAATAAAAAAGGGGTGTTCGCTCACTTATTTGACCTTTTTGAGCTCTTACATTGGAGCGAACGGCAACACACAAAAATGTTATTAAATAGGAATTTAGAGTTTAAACCTAAATTAGATCTCGAATCTACCTAGAAATCTAATTCTACAAAGTATAAACAGAAGATGAATACGTAAAGTAAATCATTAGCCCACTAATGGAGACCGATAAGGAGGCTGGGTGGTCACTGGTTTAGTTGGTAATAGAGCAAATGAGTATTTAGACAAAAGACTGCATCGTAAAAGGAGCTGGTTGAAGGAAAGGATCAAAATAAGGTCAAGAAGGCAGTAGTCGCTAAAAATGGAAAGGGGGGTGGGGGAATGATGTGACTTGGCTTACTTAGCAGAAAACTGCGTGAGCCACAACATACAATCTATATTAAGACAGTGGCCGAATGGGGCAGGCTTTGGGAGTGTTGGAAAAACGTTTTAACTATTTAAATTACTGCACAAACAATCAATAACACAATATAAATGCATATAATATATATTTTTATTCATTCAGTTGACTTTAAATTATTCTAAATTAATCTAAATGAACAAAATGTGCTTTGTTCAATGACTTGTAAAGGTGTTTGAACACTTGTAAAATTGTGAAAAACCTGGCAAAAAATGTTCGATAGCATGTAAGTTACTAAACCAAGAAATTGAAGATTTTCTCAAATTCTATGTGTTGGATTACAAAATGAAACATATATTATTACAGTTGAATGGCTGCGGAGTATTATGGTACTTTTTTTCTATGACAAATAGTTATGGAATGAGACCTGATTGAAATCGGGACGCGTCTGGACTTACAGTAGAGTGTAAATCTCAGTTATCTAGATTAAGATTGATTTAAGATTTACATTTATAGTTCAAAGAGTTCAGTTTTAGTTAGTTAGACTCAGAAGTTTAGACAGTAATTTAGAGTATAGATCTAGAATGCCACCTGGAGAATTGTATTTTATTTTAATTCTCTAGATCAGTGGTTCTTAACCTTGAGCTACCGAACCCCACCAATTTCATATGCGCAATCATCAAACACCTTCTTATGGTAATAACTAATAGTTCTGTCGTCCACACTGACAAAATCGGATCGTGAATCATATGAGTCAGTGTGTGTCTTGACCTCCACCAAAAACTCTTCTTATGAAGAGTATATATATAATTCTCTATGTGAGGACCATGCGAGACACCACCAAGACATAAGCTCAACAGACCATATCGTTACCACCCCCACCCCACCAGTCTGGTGAGCTGTTATTAAGGGGAGATTTTTTATAACATGTTCTGCTTGCACTTTTCATTGTCTGTAAACCAGGGGTTCCCAACCCCGTGCCCGCCATGGTGCCCGCCTCTCACTATTCGACAGAGACAATTTTTTTCATAAACATTATTGAAAGGTTGAAGGGGATGGAAATTGAAAGTTTGAGGGGGGTGCAAATCAAAAATTTGAGTGGGGGGTGCAAATCGAAAATTTGAGTGGGGGGTGCAAATCTAAAGTTTTGTCCCCGGGTGACGGGAAGGGTTGCTACGCCTCTGGAAGGAGTTTGTCGATTTAAAATAGGTGGTGCCCGCCACCCTACCGATATTTTAGAATGTGCTCTAGAGTAAAATAAGGTTGGGAACCCCTGCTGTAAACTGTCATCACAGACGGCTGCTTTCACGGAGGGCTGGGGGGGAAGAGGATTGGAAAGAGGATAATTGTCCTTCACTAGCTACTGATAGTGTTTTAAAGCAAAATATTTTTAGTCACAGCATTGATAGTGTCCAATTCACAAATTATAAATCGAATTCACAAATTATGAATTACTGAAAATAGGAATTAAACTAAATAGCAGCGTATGCTACGTCGCTGGTCAGCTCGTGCGTATTTAATACCCCTCACATTAATGTGAAGTTGACCATGACTAGAATCTACTAGGTTGGTGTCTAACACTACTAACAGGTATATATTATAAACAATTGTCATAGTCATAAATTTTTTTTATTAAGTTTGTCTACTACCTAGGCTGAGTAGCAAGAGCTGACTAGGAGAGCTTAGTGGTATTAACTATTTGGCATAAGTTATGCCACTAACTCTTGATTGCTCTGGGCAATCATTCAGACATGTTTAACAATGTATTAAGTACATATTAACTTTAATGTTTAGTACGTTTTCAGAAACATTGAAACCTTTAATTGGATTTACATGCAATTAAAATGAATCACTTGTGATTTTGAAACCAGACATTTTAAAAATTTTGGCAGGTCATACGGATTCAGTCTCCTGAGCATGGTACAAAACGTCTTGATGTTAAAAGCTCTGATAATGTGACAGCTTTTCTTGAAAAGGTAAGTGTCTTGAAGAAGTAGAACCTAATTGACATTTTTAATGTGCTGCTAGTTTTGATACATTCTTGTCAGCTTTAAAGCTTTAAGCCTTCATTTCAGTTATGTTTGGTGATGATACATTTTAATAAGTCTTAAAAGGTAAAATTTAATTTTAAATTCCCATTCAATTCAGGTACAAGAACTTTTTCTTCTGGGTGACACCGGCTGGGAACTGTATAAAGAAAGAAACAAAAAAGACTTCATTCGGGCTTCAAGATCAAAAAAGCTCAGTGATTATCAAATTAAGTATGCAGGATTTTAGTTTTAATATTTTATTTTAATACTAATTTATTTATCTTGTAATTAGAAAATTATTTGCTTGTGTACTTAAGTTATTAATTTTGTATTAACAATAATAGTTTGTTTATTAAAACAGCATAATGCCATTGGTGACAATTTTATTTTATTTGTTATAACCCTAGACATGGTGACATGTTGTATATGGAAGTAAGCCAGTCAAGAAGACCAACAGCAGTTGCAGATACCGCCAGCTATAGTAATCACAGCAGTGAAACAGGTCTTGCCAGTTTAGTGCCTGATGTTGTTGAGGATGAGGTAGACAGGTTATTGAGAGAAGAAGATGGTAAAATTTACAGAAATAGGAATGACCAACTGTAAGTAGAAACACCTGCATTAGCATTTTATGCCCTTTATCTTGACATTTTCTAAGAGTTGTGATGTTTGATTAATTTTATGCCTGAACAACTACTAGATACACATTTGTAACCATAATTTTAAAATTCATGGGGTTTTGTAAATATGCTTTTATTTTGTTACTTTCTAGCTGTCGACATGGCCCACAGGGTAAATGTCTCCACTGTGTTCCTCTTGAGGTAAGACAAAACAGTTTCATTACCTTCCAATTTTTAAAATAATGCCAGTGAATTATCTCAATCAAATGTTTGTTTAATTGAATTTTACAAATATTTTTTTCAGCCTTATGACAGAGAGTTTCTAAGCAAATGTGATCCCCCAATTAAATTTTTGTCTTTCCACTCGTATATAAGAAAATTAACTGGTGGAGTTGACAAGTAAGCCAAAATAGTTTAACATTTAATGCTTTAAAAATATTCTTTTACAATAGAGATCATTGGTTATCTAAAGAATGCATGTTTTTAAGTTATAAGCTGGTGGAGTATTTGCTACATAAATTATTTTTATTTTATTCAGGGGAAAATTTGTGAATCTGGAGAATTTAAGCTGTAAAATAAAGCCTGGTTGTAAGGAACATCCGCCCTGGCCTGGGGGTATTTGTACCAAATGTCAGCCAAGTGCTGTCACCTTAAACAGACAGGTTATTATCATCTTTCTTCTCTTTTATTGTTGAATATCTCAAGTTTACCTATAGTATGCTTTTTGTATTTATTGTTACAGTAATTTGTTAAACTATTCTTATGGTATTCATTTTTATTATTAGATTTCCTGTTATCAACATCTATCTGTGATTATGATAACTATTGTTAATTTTATTTTTAAAATCTTTAAAATTAGTAAGTAAATTTCTATACCTTCTGGCAACAGGAGTATAGGCATGTTGACAACATCATGTTTGAGAACCCGGCTGTAGCTGACAGGTTTCTGAACTACTGGCGTTTTTCTGGCTGCCAAAGAATTGGTATTTTGTTTGGGCGCTATGAAATGTTCAAAGATGTGCCCCTTGGAATAAGAGCAAGAGTAGCTGCCATTTATGAACCTCCTCAGGTTACTTTTTTGTTAATATTTTTATTTTAACTAGGTGAATTCATAGCTTTCTAATTATGTGTAAAATAATACCTTGTTTGGAGGTTATTTTAATGGTATAGGATTAGTTCAGTTCAGGTGATAAGGCTTGGGCCCTTTTATTAACTGGGTACATAATTATTTTTAACTATGCCATTTACATTAATATTCTATATCAGTTTTTTCTTTCTTCAGAAAACATCAGTTAACAAAATTGAACTGCTGCCTGATCCAAAGGAAGTGCTGGTAGTAGCAGCAGCTGAAAAAATGGGACTGCGGCCAGTAGGTTGGATTTTTACAGATTTGGTTGCTGATGATCTTTCTAAAGGCACAGTGAAGAATTTTAGAGGCAATATTGTAAGTTTCTTTCTTTTGAGGTTAATTAAAGATTTTTGTTGTTTTTTTTTTTTTAAATATTTTTAGCTTTGGTATAATCTAATCTTAAAAATATTTCATAATGTTTAGAAATATGATAATTTAAATTAGAAATTGGTTGTCAAATTGGCCTAAAACAATAAAATGTGTGTTTTATATGTTTTCATCAGGATTCACATTTTCTAAGTGCTGAAGAATGTATTATGGCAGCAGATTTTCAGAGTCGGTTTACTAATCCATGTAAACTATCACCGGATGGTCATTTCGGTTCAAAGTTTGTCACAGTAGTTGTAACTGGTAGGCACAAACCCTTGATTTATTCAGTTATTTTACATAATGACAGTAAGGTCATCTTACGGCTGTAATAGTTGTATTATTGGATCTCTCTTGTGGCATCAATGGTAGTATTGATGCCATAATCTACTAAAGATTATGTTTGGTATAGGATAGCACATGGTGTTTTTCTGATTTCACAGGTGACAATGACAACCAAATACACTTTGAAGGTTATCAAGTATCAAATCAGTGTATGGCTCTTGTCAGAGATGATTGTTTTGTTCCTACAAAAGATGTGCCACAGCTTGGCTATATCAAAGAATCAAGCAATGAACAGTATGTGCCTGATGTATTTTACAAGGTAAAAACACTTGTGTGGTAAACTATGTGTAAAGTAATGGCATAATAAACTTAATGCAGATTTGTAAATACATATTTTTTGTATTTAGGATAAAGATTCTTATGGCAATGAAGTTACACATATTGCAAGGCCACTTCCTGTAGAATATTTGCTGGTGACAATCCCAGCAGCATTTGCATCAGATTTTCATTACACTTTCAAATCCAACATACAATTGGAAAGTTTTCCTGTGGAAAATAGGGAACATGTTGGCCAAACGCAGGTCAGTATACATTACAAATGGTTTTTATCATGGTAAGATAAAATTAGTTGTTTTTAAACTCTTTCCCAGCCATCTACACATAATAGGAAATGTACTTTCGAAACAGTTATGCTGTTACAAGAGATTATGTCCATTCACATTAGACAGGTACCTGACTTAAATCTAGAAAAAGGGCTGAGAATGGAGCCTATCACACATTCCATTCATTATCTGACATATAAGAAGCAGAAGAACTTAACCTATTGAAATTTTTATTGATAAAAATGTATAAAACATTTATTATGTGTAATACCTATCTGTTATATTTCCTGTTAATCAATTTTCAGGACTTTGCTGCATTAACATCCTATTTAGAGAAATTTCTTCCTGAAAAGTTTCTTGAGGCCATGTCTGATTTTCATTTACTTATGTTTCTTGCTACATCAGATATGCTTCCACTTAAGGTTAGTCAACTTTTTATTTACAAAAAAAGCAAGCTGTAAGACAGCTTTTTTTTCTGTGACGGCAGAATAAAAATTTTTTAGATGTAGAAATGTAATTTTATCCTTAATAATTGAATGGGAAATATATTCATGTTAAAATTTACAGCATTTTTTTAAAGTGCTGTAAATGCCATAAGTGTATTGTGCTGAATATTATATTTCTAGGAAAAAATGGAGATATTGTTTGAAGCTGTTAAAAATCATGATGAAAGAAGAGCACTGGAATTCAAGAAAACGGAAGAATGGGCGACTGTTGAAGAAATGATGTCTGCTAATGGTAAATGACTGTATATTTTTTATATATTTTACTTACCATTTTACCTTTAACTGGTAAACAGTATTAAGAAGTTTCAATAAGTTCATTCATTAACCAAATTTACTGTGAAGTTACACTTTTTAAAAACATTTCCATTGGGATATATCAACTCTTTTTGTAATTTTTTATCTTTAGGATCATCTGGGTCATCGTCAGCTATGCCAGGAATTAGCAGACCAGGAGAAGACTCCTCACAATCTGGTTCTTTATGGACATGTGCTCACTGCACATTCTTAAACCAAGCTATCCACAACACATGTGAGATGTGTTCTCTGCCACACTCTTAAATCCTCTATTTATTTGTAGTAGCTGTTCAGATTTTTCAGGGATTTATATCTGGATAAGGAAATACTAAGTATACTACAAGATTATGTGTTTTTTGCCAGTGCTTCATAAAACTTTATTTTGCTAAATATATTAAACATTTTGGAAAGTATTAAATCTTAAAATTTTGTTAGTGCATTTCCATTGTATTATTTTATAATACATTGCATTTAGTTTCACAATAAGCAACCTAGGAACAATTTTCTTAATTTTTAGGCATGGAATATACCATAGGACTTGTTGTGTAGCATAAATCTTTGAAAAGTATACCTGTTTCATTAGTATGAATGTAACAAAGGCTTTGTGACTGTTGTATGTTGAGTAGATTTTTATTCTTTAACTCTTATCTTAAAAGAGCACTGGTGTTATCTTTCTGGATAAATGGATTTTAACTCTTGAGTTTGCTTTATATTATTTTAATATAAATGTATTTGAATTAAAAAATAAAAATTTAACATTTATGTGTTGTTTAGTATGACAAAAAAAGTATGAGCAATACTTGTACTGGTTGATAAAAATTGATTCAAAATACTGATATATAGATCTAGTTACAGGACAGCTGTCTTGCAAAGTTTGGCTCTAGTTGTATTTTTACTAAATGGGGTTAAGTAAACAAAATAATAACAAAAATAAAATGTATTTTAAAAAATCTCACAGAAGTGGCAATAACAGAGTAATCACTTCATGTATTACTAATTCTAAATACATTTTAACATGTTAGCCTTAATAAATATGTAAAAACTTTCATAATAGCAAAATGTTTTATATTTGCATTTAAAAAAATAAAATTACTAAAATTGTGGGTTTCTCTATGATGTATTGAAAATATGTATAAACCCATCTCTCTATATAAACAGGTTTGCATTATATTGATAGTATTAAACAGCAATTGAATATACTCAAAATTAAGATTTTGTGATTGGCCATACTTTGGTTTGTAGCTATAAATGTAATGTATATATTTTAATATAATTTTCTTTATATTTGAGCATTTATAAAAAAATTATTATAAAAAATTTTTACATAACATTATGTAACAATTATTCACTGATTACACGTGTTACAAAAATACGACTAATAGATCTAGTACATTTTATTAAAAAATTTAATTAATTTAAAAAAAATGAAATATCTAATTTATTTTATAGTTAATTTCTCATTGCGTTGTCATTGTAGCTAAATCTGTTTCGTCTAAAACAATTGGTTAGTTGTGGTGAAATTTGATTTGCAAGTGACGGGGGGGGGGGGGTAAAAATCGTCAAAAAAGCGTGACGTCATCTATGGATGACCCCCAAAGCTGCTAGACTGAAATGTATGGGAGAATAGCCTACTATACATCCCACCGGCCACCCACAGTTCCTCCCCAAGTCCTAAACTTTACCCAGTGGCGTAGGCAGGGGGGGGGGTTAGGGGGGGTTATAACCCCCCCCCCATGGACCCCCAAAATGACTACTTTTTTACGTTAAGCTATAGCTATTGACTTGTGTCAATATTGTTTAGGGCTTAAACACTAAACACTTAAGCCTGGCAGCCTCTAGAACAACAATGTATATCATTGTGATGAGAATTGCCTGTAGAATTTAGTTATGAATTTTATTATCGCGCTAAAGTAAAGTATAATAATCTGGAACGCAGTAGGCCAAGGGAAAGTTGGCCAAGGTTAGATCAGTTAAGGAGTGTCGAAAGGGAGGGGTGGGCTACGTGGGTAGGCCTTTGTTGTCTAATATGATTGTAGTGCAATCGGAAAGCGTCTAGAAATGAAAAACAAACAAAGGAATTGATTATTATTCGCATTGAGGTTCTATAATGTGTATGTTTTTACTACTTCAAACCATTTGAAATTCATTTCACTTAATTTTTAAAAAGATAAGTAAACTGAAAATGATAAAGATGGCAGAGGGAGGAGTAGGCAGGGGTGAGGGGAGGGGGGGGGGTAGAACCTTCAAAATGACAATCCTTTACGTTAAGTTACAGCTATTGACGACGATGGACTTGTGTCGCTATCATTCAGTGCTTAAACAACAAACACTCAGGGTCGCAATAGGCGAAGGGAAAGCTGAACAAGGTTATCAGTTAAGGGGTGTAAAAGGGGGTGAGGGTGGGATGAATATTGGTACGTATCAATTATAAAATACTACCGGATGCACATCTGGCAGGAAGGCGTGGGCTTGACCCACAATTGTTGACACAAAACTTTGTGTTGGTAGGCTATATAAAAAAAACTGCGTATTTGGTTAAATATAGATGTAAAGCCAGGAACCTACAGTAGTCAATTTAGACAGAATAGAAGACCAATAATAATTTGCTTTCTTCTTCGTATAGTCGTGTTTTAATGTGTATCTTTTAACTACTTCAAGCAATTTAAATTCATTTTAATGATGGCGGAAGGAAAAAGGAAATTAAAAACTACTTTATTAACTGATTTCTTTACAAAGAAAAGTAAAACTGAAAATGATAAAAATGAAGATGGTACTATTGCTTTTCAAAGTACATTACATCAAGAAATTTCCATAAATTCAGCACCTTCGACTGTTTCTTACGCAAATGATATCGGCAATTTTATCAAAGGAGTTATAACAGACGATACACGGTTGTATTTATTAGAAAACATCTGGCGTCCTGATGAACTTTTAAAATTTCCAGCAAGCGGACAAAGAAATTTAAAGTTTCAATATTTGTGGCTACTTAGGTGGAACTGGTTGACTTATTCCAAATTACTTGATGGCGCATTTTGCAAATATTGTGTTTTGATTAGTTTGAATTATCGTGGTGTAGGTAGTCAGCCTATGGATAAGCTATCAAAAATTTCATTTTCAAACTGGAAAAAGGCAACAGACAAGTTTAATGAGCACCAGCAATGTGAGTATCATAAAAGAGCAATTTTACTTTCCCAAAATCGTAAATCGGTGATGGAGAAAAAAAAAATTAACTTATTAAAATCTCCTTAAATTTATCATAAGTCAACAAATTCAAGAAAATCGTTTAAGATTAGCGCCCATAATAGAATCTCTAATATTTTGCGGCCGACAAGGAAATTTTTAGTTGGAGAAAACTGCTGAAAATGATGGAAATTTGATTTTTATAATTTTTTTACGATAGTGTACATGTGTTACTTGTTACAAAACAATAGCTAATACTAAGATAAGTTAGTCGGTGGCACCCACGAGTTTCTATTGTCACCAGCCACCAATACTTTACACGCACGCACTTACACATGCATATGTACACACACACACACACACATATATATATATATATATATATATATATATATATATATATATATATATATATATATATATATATATATATATATATATATGGTAATCTATCGTTTTGGGTACGTAAAATCGCCCGCGACTTGTAATGTGAACACCAGGTGACTCCTTAAATTTTAATAATTATTTCACATTTTGAGGAGGATTTATGTTTTTTAAAATACAAAAATGTTTCCTTGTTTCATTTATGTACCTGTTTTTAAACAATTGAATTAAAACGTTTCCGTAATAAATGAAGACTAGCGATGTTTCCAACAGATGCAACCATGCTCATTTACTATAGCAGCCATCTTGTTTAAGTATTATTTTTATAAGCTTTTAGCGGGAGATTCAGGGGGAAGTCACTCTATTTTACAAATGGCTGCTGTTTATATAGCAAATCTTGCTCTCAGACACTGCTGTTTAGAGTTAATTTCTGGCCTATATCGATATATTTAGCCATTGATTTAGGTTTATTATTCATTTATCTATAATATTTGACACAAACACATGACAATATACTTCTATTAAAGCCTTGACAATGAGGTAACGTTTTCGTACATTAATAGCCGCGGGCGATTTTACGTACCCAAAACGATAGATTACCATATATATATATATATATATATATATATAAAATGCTGGAAAAAATTTGAACCCCCCCCCCCCATGAGACGATCCTGGCTACGCCACTGACTTTACCCAAGGAAAGCAACAATGTGACTATACTTATCAGGATTATTATCTTTAGCAAAAAAAATATCTCCTGCAAATTTTCTGCACTTTTAAAAACTAATGACTCAAGGTAGGCTAACTCTTAGATGATCCCACACGGGGAAACTCAGAAACGGAAACACAGATTAAAAAAAAGACCTTTTTTAAAAAAAAATGGAAATATTGCAACACGCAGCATTGCTCTGGATGATGAGTCAAAGTAGGTGATCAACTAAAAGAATTTGTATAGTAAGAGCAGCCTAAGATGTGTACCAGATGTGTATTCTAAGCAAAATCTGCCAATATGAAAAGGGGTAATGAATATCTCTTATTTAATGGTAAAAATAACACTTAAAACTCGTTTTAAAAAAAATGGAATATTAAGGGGTCATCTGTAAACACGGCACGTTTTTTTTTGGGAGATTTGTTACCTCCCCCCTCTAGACTGTCACACATCCTTACAAAAAAGCCGCCACCCTTAAATTACGTCACTCCTCAGCCTACAACCTGGGTTTCTTTCAGGCATCTCTTCAGGCTCCGCCCCCACACCGAACAAAATTAAGTCCGCCCGCCAGAGCCCCCCCCCCTCCCAAAAAAAATTCAAGTGCCCACCCCCCAGGAGAAAAGTCTGAAAGAAACTCTGCCTGCAACCCTCCCAAAATTGCAGTTTTTTTTTTTTTTACAAACATCGATTTCTTCCTAAAAATATTGACTGAGCTCGGTCAACATAGAGTACATTAATCAATTTACATAAACGGTCCTCAAAAAACGCGAATTGAGATTCTAACATAACTTTTTAAAATGCAACAGTGTGACGTAACACTATCCGAACCCCTCCCCCTTATCACACATCCTCACAAAATTACGTCCCCCTCCCCCTAGGACCATAGTAGTGTGACGTCATTCATGGACGAGCCCTAAATCAAATACGCTGAACATGAATACCTACAAATACTATTTTTATAGGCCTTAACATAAGATATAGGCTATTCTTTTATTTAAAAATTATATATATGCCTAATTATTTATAATATTCTTTTAAATAAATATATAACATCTTAATCTTATGTTCAACTTTTGTTATTAGTAGGTCAATAAATCAATTTATTACAAACTTAAGAAAAACCAGAGTAGTAGGCAGTTTTATTATATTTTTTGCTTTTTCTCCTTTTTTTCATCTTTTTTTTCTTGACATTCCCGAAACTTGTTCAGATTTTTCTTTCTTTAAACAATAAGTTTTTTTTTTGGTCTTCTAGTTCAGAAATAATTCTTTTGGTTTTAGTTCCATTAAAAGTTAACGTTTGTTTTTGACATTTGGAGTAGCTCAGTACTGTAAACTGTAAACACTTTGTCTAGTAAACAGCTAAGCTGAGAAAGTTGCGATTTAAAGAATGCCTAAAGTTAAGAGAAGCAGGAAGCCTCCACCCGATGGTTGGGAACTTATCGAGCCTACTTTAGATGAATTGGACCAAAAGATGCGAGAAGGTAGGCCTACAATTAAAGTCTACCTTAGCCAGCGTGTAGTTAAGATTAAATTTTTTTGAGTTACTTCAGTTTAGTTAACTTTACTTTTGACTTTGAGTTTTACGAGTTTTGAGTTTAGTTAGAGTTTAGACTTTAGAGATCACAGACTGGCACATATTAGAATTAGATCTAGATAGATTACTCTCAATTATTATTAAGTCTCAATGTCGCCAATGAGTGAGACAGTTGGTTGATAAAAATTAAAATTAGTCTGGGTGTGAGTGACTCACAGAGTCCGTATCGCCGTATCGTGATAGATCTATCTCTAGATCTAGTAGTAGACTAGGTCAGGGGTCGGCAACCTTTTGAAGGGGAAGAGCCAAAAGTTACAATTTTCAAAATTTCCCTGGTTTTAAAGAGCCACTAACATTTTTTAAATTTCAAATATTTTATTTTTTTATTAAGATTATTAGTATTTGTCCAAGGAGCTGGAGAGCCGCATCTTGATATCAAAAGAGCCGCATGTGGCTCGCGAGCCACAGGTTGATGACCCCTGGACTAGGTAGATCTATCTCTAGATGACAGATCTAGATCTATCCTAGATTTTAGGCCCTGCTAGAGGAGAGAGAGTAGGGACTGAGAGTCTAGAGTCAATCAACTGGAAGGCATGGGCCTGGACTATGCCTATCGTAACATCATATGAATTCTGGTGCTGTAAAAATTTTTGCAGATATCTGCGCAATTTACCCACACCAAACCCACTAAATTACTAATTGGTTAGGGGTTGAATGCGAGACAAGAATATCACATGGCAGGCTGTTTTCGCACCCTTCTCGCATTTAACTGCCTTGCTATTTCACTTCTCTCTCCCATTTTATCAAGATCCATGACATGGTTGAATGGATACTGATAACGCAGCATATTTAAAATGTAGACAAAGTCTGACTAAAATGTCTCAACCTCTTTAAAAATACTGGTGTCTATGTCCCCACCAATGGCCTAATCCAAGCACTCAGGCAGTAGCTTTCAGAAAATTGAAGAAACTGTCACTTTCCAACACTAACCGTGATAATGGTGATGGGTGTTAGTATATTCTGTAAAATGTTGGTGGTTTCTCAGCTATTGAATATATTATAATAATTTTAAGAAACAAGCACAATATTGGGTTAACATTATATCTAAGCAGACTGTTCAGTTTAAAAAATGTGCTATCCATCACTTTAAAATCCCAAAAATAATCTAGCAATTATCTGGTAGAACTACATAGTCACTATAGTCTCCTATACAAAATAATGAGACTAGCAGTGTTTTCTTTCATCTTAGAGAGAACCTAATATAAATTATACATTTTCTTTTCCTCAGCTGAAACTGAGCCTCATGAAGGTAAAAGAAAGGTTGAAGCTCTCTGGCCTATTTTCAGACTCCACCATCAAAAGTCCAGATATATTTATGATTTGTTTTATCGCAGAAAGGCTATCAGTAGAGGTAAGTAAAAATTTATTTTAAATAATTTATGTACTACTTTAATAAATTCAAGCAAAAATCTCAGCTAAAAAATTTTGTTCTTGGAAGTTTTGATGAAACATTACGTATGCAAATGGTAAACTAATCATGTTTTTTTTTCAAGAGCTCTATGAGTACTGTCTCAAAGAAAACATAGCCGACAAGAACCTGATTGCTAAATGGAAAAAACAAGGTTATGAGAATCTCTGTTGCTTAAGATGTATCCAAGTTAGGGATACCAACTTTGGTGCCAACTGCATTTGTAGAGTTCCAAGATCCAAACTTGAATCGGTAATTATTCTTGAATACATTAGTATTAAATTTGTATTTATCTGTTTAAATTTAAATAGGATGTAGAGTTTAAAAAAAAAAACCCAGTAATTTAAGCTCTAATAATAATATGATGGCCTGATTGCATAAAAATAATCTTAGTCCTATTAATGAATTTTTAATAAGAAGTGTTTTATTTTAAAAAACTAAAAAGCTTTGTTTTTTAAGATGAATTAACTGTTTCTGAAATTTTTGTTTCAGGGTAAAATTGTGGAGTGCATACACTGTGGTTGCAGAGGTTGCTCTGGTTAATCTTAACATTCATGATTTTGTTTTGTGTAAAAAGCCAAGCTTATTTTGTGTGTATACTTATTTTCAGTACAGATGGAAGTATGTTTTGTAAATAGATAGTAAACTTAATAATACATCAGGGGAAGTAGTCAACCAATGTATAGCAAGGCTTTGAATTTTGGACCAATTATTTCCATATCCATTTGAATTTATTTTAAAATCTGTCACTTTACTGTGTCCCTCATTTTCTGTCCATTATGATGGTCTATGAATGAAAGCTTGCTAATGTATTAAATTGTACCCAACTGATCTTTAAATAAAACATTTGCTTCTGATTTTTCTTTATTTGTTTCTCTTTTAAATTGAGTTTTTTTTAGTGGGTATTTTTTTTCATGTTTATTTTAGGTCTGTGTGTAAGTAAGAGCCTTTACTTTAGAGGTTACAATCTTTTGCCTCTCATCAAACAAAAAATCACAAGATCTAGTTATTAACAAATGTTTTTTAAAAAAAACTCCTTTAATAACTGTATCACCTGATCATTTAAGAAAAAAAGTCATTGTATTTTGATATAAATAAATTTATTTCAACAGAACTTGGCACACTTTTTACAATGAACAAAATAAGCAACTTTAACAATTTGAATTCTATTTTGATTTTTTAATAATATCCTGCATTAGAATTGATGGATATTTATTAATATTATGATTGTATAGCCTTTGAGCATAGAGAATTGAATTTAGTATAAATCTCATAGTGCTAAAATAGAAAAGTATTTAACAATACAAACTTTACAATGATTTAGTAACAAGTCATGTCCAGAAGTAAAATGGAACTCAAATAGTTGCAAAAACTATAAATACAGGACCTAACTGAATGCAGAAGTTTGAAATTTTAAAATCCAAAATGCATGCTCTTTTAAAAAAAAAATACTGCAATGGACAGACATAGTAACAATACCACTGTTATATGGTAGTAACTAAAAGATTATAATAGGTTACAATTATTTTAATAATGCATGTGTTCAGATTAATATATCAATGGCAAGCAGTTGTTTGTATGTCCTCTGTTATGGTGAAACACCAAATGCATAGTACTTTAAATAAATCAAATGAAACACACTACTATTAAAGTTGAATGCCATTTATTTGCTTTTTTTCTTGGGAATCCACGATTTGCAATATAAAACTAATGTCTCTAAAACTCAAGTGATGTTAAAAGATGCAATTAACCTAAGCTGTTATAACTGATCTCTTTACAAAAACCTTTTTATCATAAATCAATGGAGCTTTAAACAATTGTTTTAAAACTGGTTCCTGTGAAGCAATTCCTTACATCATAATCATATACTTTTATGGTACCAGATATCCCCAGTTCTAGCAGTTGGGAGCATAAATAGGTGCAAAGTGCCGATGGCCATAAATAATGAACTTGTCAAAAGGAATATCAAACAAGTGAAACAGAACCTGCGGGTAAACTACTGTTGATCAGCGAGTAGTAGCGAATATCATTAACAAATCTTTCCACTGTTTGTGTAAATGAAGGGAGATCCTGTAATAATAGAAAACAAAGTTATTTCTATAAAGAAGATAGAAGAGGCACATAAGAAATGGACATGCTAAAGTTTAAAATTTGCCATTTACCAAATCACAAACATTTTAATAAATTAACTCATGATCAACTACAATTGGCTATTGTAACAAAGTTTATCTTTGTTTATTTTATACTGAAACAAATCAGTTGATTTTATCACCAAATCTGTTAAACATTAAATAATTTCTACGGAATTGAAAACTAACGTGAAAAACATCCTAGTTTCTTTATTTGCAAGGTACAAATTTTAATTTTTCAGTTACTATTGAGATGTTAGAACTATTTTCAAGGCAATAATTTAATAAGTTATCAAAAGAGTTTGTTACATACACGAGAAAACAATTGTATATATTTTTCAGCTAACAAAACCATAATCAAACTGCAAGACATACAAACACATGCTTGGTTTTTTTTTTTAATTTAAAAACATTTTCTATGTTTTACATTATAGTGATTAAAACTTACTCTGTCAATTTTGAAGTTTTTTGCTAGCACTGACTTTTGACTATTATCAATGCCATCAACAGATGCCAAAAATTCTGGCAAAAACTTCCCAAAAAATGCATCAAAGTCTACAGCTGCCATGTTGTAAACAGATATGACTATTTCCTCTTGTAGTAGGTCGTGAGATTTGTTAATTAATACTTGCAGCAAAACCTTGAGAAACTGGTGGCTCATGACTTCACTAAATATTTGCTAGTAGAAGATAAAATGTGTGTGGAAATAAGGTGGTTAAAACCTTTCATGCAGTAATAAACTTATAAATAATCTTTCCAGGTCTTTTAATTACATTTTTCCTTTTTATTATTCATATAAAAAATATTTAACGAGTAAAGCATTTTAATGTTTACTGACTCACTTTATTATACAATTTCCATTTAAAATGCAAGTTTTCAAGAGATTCCAGGTTTTGTCTAAAAATGCTTATGTCTGTTTGAAGAAAGGACTGTCCATATGCCTAAAAATATTTGAAGTACAAGATAAGTTATTACGAATGGCAGCAAATACACTAGCAATTTTTCCTGTAAATTAGATATTAATTTATACTATTTATAGTGTGAATTAATTACCTGCAATATAGATGTAAACTGTTCACTATTTTCTAGTCCATCTCCTGATTCCTTAATTACATCTAAAACTGAACATCTGAAGAAATATCTCCAGTTATGTGAGAGGATTTCATGCAGCAAATGATACAGTGCAAATTTCATATCAGGACTTGGGCGCTATGAGAACAAGGAAAATACCTGAATTATTATGTAAACTAATCAGATTCATTATACTGAATAGAAAAAAACTTTAAAAATACTAGTGGAGCATTATATTTTTTTAAATGTTAAAATAAACTTACTGGTGCTACTATAGGGTAAATCTGGTCCATGGCTATTGAAATAATTTGTGGAAGAAAAACTTTAAATTGTCCTCCAGGTTCTTGAACTATCAGTTCAAGAATTTTTAAGAAACTGTAAGGGAAAAATATGAGTCTCAGCAAGGATTATACAAAAATTTTCAATTACAGCAGCTAATGTAGAAGAAATTAGGTAAGTAGCTTTCTATTCCTAAAAATGTAATAACAAATGGTTGTAGAACAAAATGATAATTTCTCACTTCTCAATAACTCTGAAGGCACCACTAGTTTCTTGATGAATTGTGTGAACCAACAGCTCTCTAAAAGTATTAAGAATTCATTTATTTATTTATATATATATTTATTAAAATTATATTAACTTTAAAACTAATGCTTTACACCCAAAATGTATACATCATGTATAAATAAAAGATAATTGGTATTATTACATTCAAATATAATTATTTTTATAGGTACACCTACCTTGAAAATACATTCATAAAAGTGTGAATAATTTTTTCTGTAAATGCTACACCCATCTGCACTCGTAAGCCCTGAAACATGGCCAGAAAGTAGGTCATGATATTATCAACTACATCCACATCATGGACGTACATTGGGAATATTGTTAGAGTTGTCTGCGTCACTTCCTCTAGGGACTGACAACATATCTGTTTGGACTTGACGATTTCACCTGCTAGAGTTTCCACCCAGTCTTGGCAGATAATCAAAGTCTTCTTGATCACTTCTTTAGCTAAAATAGAAAATGCAGCAGACATGAGATTTAACAAAAATGAACTTCCACTAATAAATAAATAAATATATATATATATATATATATATATATATATATATATATATATATATATATATATATATATATATATATATATATATATATATATACATACACACATTACAACTTTAATTGTGATGTTCTTTCTAAAATAAACATCATTTGTAAATGATTTTTCAAGTATTCACTTTTCTAAAAGAATTTGAATGGTGTTTAAAATTGTCATCATTCTTATTGGATTTTAAGATTGGGTGATTTGAGTTGCCAGCAGGGTTAAAAAGGACCAATACATAAACATATAATCTTTATATAAACTGAGGATCCAACCAGAGTTAATACCTTGTTCATGGGCTACTGTTGCTGAAGATAACTCAGGAAGATTGCCTAAGCGAACAAATTGTGATGTTAACTGGGCCACAAGCATCTTGTGGTGCGCCGCCCTTTTGTCCCAATCTTGTTCATCTTTTCCCACATTTGGCCATGGTAACAGGAGATAATGGGAAAGAGAACGATACAAAAGTAACTGCACCTGAAGATTTTTAAACATATATTTAATCATTAAAATGTAGAACTTGAATACAAAGACAAGAAAAAATATAGTAAATAAAATATTTTTCTCATCCCAAAGATGGTATCCAATCAATTTAAAAGTCAATTTCCAGCAACTCTCATTCAAATACAGATTATAATTATATATATTTAAAAAATAATTACAAAGAGTTTCAACATACATCTTGAGCTAAACTTTGAAATTCGCCCTGACTAGCTAGGGTATACAAAGAAACAACAGATGGAACTTGCAGTAGAAAAGCTGGACGAACTGTGTTTGTAATTGACAGAAGCAGATGAGCTGCTGACTGGATTACCTTATCAGGTACCTGTAGAAGAGTTTTCAAAATTTCATCAAGTTATTTATACATCTTATTAAATTCATTCATTTTTAAATGATAAGTTTTCCCAACCTGTTTATTTATTAGTGGAGCTATGGCATCTAGTATAGTAACAATAATTGCGTGAAATTCATCTTTTTGTTGATCAGTTCGTAAACTCTCCAGGTAAAACTGTGACATCCAGTGTGTATAAGCCTTGATGGCCGCAAGTGACTGGGCATGTCTGGATTAAGAATAAATGTACAAATGTATTATTTAAAGCACAGAATTCAGCAATAAAACTTAGGTTTACTAAAGTCAAATCTTAGGTCAATGGAAACTTAAAGCATGTTCTTACACTTCTATGAAATCCTGTTGTAATACTCCAGCAGACGTGGTTACTTCAAAAAACTTGATTCTACTTCCATAAGAGGTAATATGTACCAGCCTAAAAGTGAGCGTTATAGTAAATTATAGAATTTATTAAACATAATGCCTTAACAAAATCCAACTTTCAATCCAGAATCATAAATGCTTAAGGTTTACATTGTTATTATAGTCTAGATTCTTAAGATGTTAACTGCACTGTTATTTTTATTATTATTTTTGATTCAGGCTTACTTTAACAACATAGAACTTTCAATTATGAAATGTTCAATTATGAAATGTGTTATTTTAAAATATAAAGAAACAAACCAGTGATGACCTTGAAATGATCTGCATGGCATTACTAAATCTGGAAACGAAGTGTTCGCCTGTAAAATGCACAGCTAATCTTCCCAATGCTTGCAGCAGGGATGAGAGATCTCTCAGAGCACAATGAAGCCGCCTACAGTCATTTTCAGCAGAAACACGTAATCTCCTCTCAAATCCAGGACTGTCAACAAACTTTTCTATACCCAGATAAGTCTCAACATGATCTTGGAAGGGATCCCACTGAGAAATTTGTAAAGATATAGTGATTATAGTAAGCAGGAAGGCACATTTCTCTCACACACACATACTGTATTGTTAAACTAAAACAATAAGCTGTCAGATTACATCGACTTACCACAAGTTGGAAAACCTCAGGGGTCATGAATTCAGCAACCTTAGCAACAACTTCTAAATTTTGTCGAAGAAAATGTTGCCAATCAGTTTCTTCCTATAAGTATAAAAAAGAAACTTAAAATAAATTTTGAAATTTATGCAAGACAGTGATACAATTTTTATAAAGTACACTTTTATAACTTACAATTAAAAATCAAATTTGTTCATTACAAAAACAAATGAAGATCTTAATTTAATAGGATCAAAATAATTAGCAATGAAAACATTAAAGAAATATTACATCATCATCTAATGTGTCGTCATCTAGTTCCTCTAACTGAGACTGATTGAATCTGAATTGAAATTTCTGTAAGATACTAGAAAGTAATGTAGTTAAGGCTTCTTTGTACCTGTAGGAATAGAAAAGATGCTTATGAGAAATAGATAATAATAGGAATTTACTATATGACTGAAACTCTTCCTATAAAATATCATCTGGTTGTTTTTGTAAAACATTTTTTATCAGAAAAACCAATTAATGACTTATAGCAGGGTTATATCATACCTCAAATAAATATCTTCTTTTGTCATTGAACGTGACTCAAGTTTGTTGTTTAAATAATCTAAAAATGTAATCCATATGTCTAAGCAACTGTAATATCCTTCGGTAGTAGGCTGTGTAAAAATAATCATGAAGTGGTTGATAAAAAAAGTGTTACATCACCAACAAATTTATGTGATTCTATTTCACATCTTGCTTTAATCAATTTAGTCAAAACCATTAATTAGAGCTAGGTAGATATTTGAATTTTTTTTCTTGATGACTTAAAAATTACATGAAAACAAAATTAATCCAGCTACAGGACAAAGATATTTGAATGTCTAGAACCTACTGATGTGATAAAAACAGAAACTACCTGTCTGAATGTGTATTTAAACAACAAAGACAAAAATTCCAAAACTGGAAACTGAGGATTTGATTCAAATCTTCTCAGGTGAACACTAACAAAAAGTCCTAAAAAGTCTGTAAACTTGTCAACATATCTGTAGAAAAAAAACATCAGAAATTTTACCCAGTCAAAACTGTTTTTTAAAAGTGAGGATTCTAAAATGGTCATATAGAATCAATAACAGGATGTTATCCTCACAAATATGGGTTTTCAAGTTAAAGTTATATCTTTAGTTTGCTTTTAAAATGTTCAGTTATAACCAATAATACTGTAAATGAAGAAGTGAGAGCTCTTACACTTCATCCAATTCTTCTAGTCTATTGCCAGATGAGTTTGTATTGCTTTCTTTTGTTATTTTCTGAAGCAGATGAAATGTTTGTTGAAACATCTGCAGCAAGAAGTCTTCAAATTCTTGGGGTACACAGTTTTTGCTTAGAATTTCATTGATACAATTCATTGCTAAGACACCTATTTAGAAAAAGCAGTAGCCCAAACAAAAAATATTAAGGTTCCTGGTAATAAAATACAAAAACTTTTTTTAATAAAAAATTCTATTAGAAAATTTAATGTGCTATCATATTAAAGCTCTTAGAAAAAAATAAACAGATATATACAATAATGATTCACTGCAAAAGTTTAAAAACAAAAGAAAGAATAAACACCTACCTAGCTTATGTGTACTGCTACTAAATGCACTGCTCCTTGAAGTGGGGCTTGAGTCATTATAATCTGGTCTTTTCTGGCAACCAAATGCTGCAAAGTGAAATATTGTGGAGAGAAGTTGGGGTCGAACAACTGTTGATAAAGGCACCCAGCACAAAAAATGTGCTAAGCAGGTGAGGCCTGCCCAGCATAACTGCTGCGATGCAGGATCAAGAGGGGGAAGAGCTTCCATTTGTGGACCTCGACTTGGACTGCCCAACAACAGTGAAACAAAGTTAGCTGAAAAAAAAAATTGGGCAAAATTTGTTACACACTTTTTTCGATAATCAAGATCATAGTACTTTATGCTTAAACAAGAAAAATATTCGCTTGATTGATTAAATACACTCTAAGTTGAAATTACAGATGTGTTACTGACTTCAAAGGTGATAATATAATACTTTCTTGATTTAACAAATATCTTTAAAACAGCTTCTTAATTATTTTCACCACTTACCATTTGCAATAGGAGATGTTGAAAACAACTGACTGCTAGACTGGCGCGATGATCTATTTTCACCAGATGTTGGTGAGGGAGGAGGTGTCGCTGCTACAAGATGCCGGTGTTTTTCAAGCATATTCTCAAAAATATCTAGAAAGAATGACAATTTTTCAGCCATCAATGGAAATAGCCAAGCCACATGCATTTATTTACGTAAACAAAATATGGTTGCACATGCTATGCCCAGCCAGCACTTACTGTTTAAAATACTAAGAATAGATGGAACTTGCTGAAGGAGTAGGCGATGAAGTTCTTCTTTTCTTGCCATGCTTAAGTCATCTCTTGGAGAAGCCAGTTCTTCAGATGCAGTCTGCAGTAGAATTATACCCAGCAGTGCTGTATCGGGTTGCTGTGCTAGCTATGAACATATACAATTAAAAAAGTAATTATCACTGACATAAGGTTGGTCAATAAATTAATTCTGCTCATAAATATTTTTTTTTAGTAATTTATTATTATTTAAATTCAAAGTCAGATCTTGCAACTAAATAATCTGCACAGATTTTACCATAAGAGTAATAACCACAACATACCTGAAGAATGTTGGAAAAAAAGTCTGGATAAAAATGAGGCCAATCATTACGCCCTATGTCAACAATAAGTTTGGCCAGTTTGTTACGTATATAGGGGGGCACAGTGGTATGCTGGTTCAGGAGTGACTGTGTAAGATGAGTCCTTATTTCTATTTTATTATTTGCAGCTAGGTTTGTCCATTTATGACTAATAAGTGTCTGAAAATTAAACAATTTAAATGTTCTTGATATTGTTTTGTAAAAAGAAACTAAAAAAGACAGATGCTAAATTTATGATATTATTTAATGAATCTACATAATGAACTAAAGTTATTTAGGCTAGAAGACAAACCTCTTGCACATTTAAGCAAAACATCATTACATATTCATTTTGAGTATTGCTCAAAAAATACAGGCACATTTCCCATGAATTTGACATCTGTGTGAAGTTGGTCAAAATTGATTCTGATAAAAAAAATAAAGGGGACAAAAAATCCTTAAATCATCAGAATTATTAGTCTAAGTCTATTATTTAATGCATGAGCATTATTGCAATAATATAAAAAAAATATTTAAATTTTATGATTTTCTCCTTCATTAACTTTTAAAAAAAACAAGCTAAATAAAGCAAATTCACTATTTAAATAAAAATATTCATAGTTTACCTATTTCTTTTTTTCTGTCATTACTAGTGCTTGGTGCAAAAAACTCATTCATTAGACCCTCAAGTGCACGCAATGATTCATCAATGTTAGACTGAAAGTAAACATTAATTAATAACTTGATTATTACAATAGTTGAAAGTTGTTGATTACATTTTCAAATCAAGATCAAAATTAATTTTTCTTTTGTTAAATGGGGTATTGTAACAATTGTAATATAGAAAACATTGTGCATTATAGTATTATAATTAATAATTATAATTGTGTGATGGTAATATATTGATTGAAAAGAGTTTAATTTTAATATACTTATAAAACCTTATGAATCTTTACTAAAAGCTAGCACAAAAATGTCAAATTTTTTCATGATTCAGAAATACTGAAATTAAGTACAGATGTATTATAACATAAAAGTAAAGTTCCCCTTCCAAATCTGACAGTCTATGGGGCAAGTTAAGTAGAGTTCATCGGTTTCTTGGAGCTCTGCATATGAAGGGATGGATAGTGTAGTTAGCCCTATGCCCAGCTGCCTTTGCTTTCCCTAACATGCATTAGGTACCCATCAGAGCTGGGTGGACTCAGGCACGGTCTACTTGCTTGAACCTGGATACAAACTTGAGACTTACAGGTTAGCAGTTGAGCTCTAGGCCTATACTAGTAATACTATTCAGTACTACTAACTAACTGACCAGTGTGTATTTTGTGTGTCAGAAATGGAGTTTATCATGTTAGCGTTTGATATTATACTATAAGTTCCAACCTCTAGCAAGGTAAGATGAGGCTTGTTAGCTGAAGATGGATAGTAACCAGTCTAAGATAGGATACTCCTAATTAAATTAAACAAGAGTAGGTTCTCCTTAGGCCTAACTGTCTAATTACTATTAGTCTATAATATAACTTTATATTATAAGATAGTAATATTATTATTATTTTAAGTTTTAAGTGATGAGATTATCATTATAACAGTTTTATTTCAGCAGTTTCTGTGACATGACTGATGCCTGGGTCCTTCAGATTTTGATAGGCCTACTTCAACTACTTGATTAGGTATTTTAACAATTTTTAAAATATTTGTACCTTAACTTAACACTTGATATTACATTAAATGAAGGCCGATGCTTGCCCGAAAAAGATACGCATGTGCAATGGAGAGAAACTACGACTTGCCATCGCGCCGATGTTTTCGATGGTACTGCGCCCGCAGAACCCTAACCAACCCTAATCCTATCCCTAGCCATAGGTCACTGCGCATGCGCAGAGCTATCTTTTGCTGACTAAGTGGAGACTTTGGGGAGAAAATCGGTAATCCCTTAGTTTAGCGTCGGAAATTATCGGGTAATGTTTGTTGAGTTTCGGTAACTAGAGTTACGGTAAACTATGGTTTATTTGACCATTGAAATATAAATAAATTGAAAGTCGATTGTAGTAAATTAATGTTTTAATTTTTTAAGTTTAATCGACTAAAGGAAACAAGAATAAATATAATAGTAGATTTAAATTAGTAGATCTAAAAATAAAAAAAACCCATATATTAATATAAATATAAATAATGAAGTCAAATGTAATAATTTAATGTTTTTGGCTTGCAGCGGATTTGCGACCATTAATTAATTAGATCTAGATCTAGCTAGATATCTAGCTGCTAGACCAAGTAAAAAAATCTAGATTACGAAAATAGTAAAAATGATTACAAAATGTAAAAATGATTACAAAAATAAATCTATCCAAAATTTAAACATTCTGTATAAAAATAAAAGATGACGCCAAATAAAGTATGGTTTACAGTACTTCCGGTGAATTCCGGAAGTGTGTGACAGACTTTGGCTTTGTTTTACTGTTTTTTACTGCTATACGATTCCGGAATAATAACCGACGCTAAACTAAGGGATTACCAGAAAATCTTCGGTAATCCCTTAGTTTAGCGTCGGTTATTATTCCGGAATCGTATAGCAGTAAAAAACAGTAAAAGAATGCCAAAGTCTGTCACACACTTCCGGAATTCACCGGAAGTACTGTAAACCATACTTTATTTGGTGTCATCTTTTATTTTTATACAGAATGTTTAAAATTTAGATAGATTTATTTTTGTAATCATTTTTACATTTTGTAATCATTTTTACTATTTTCGTAATCTAGATTTTTTTACTTGGCCTAGCAGCTAGATATCTAGCTAGATCTAGATCTAATTAATTAATGGTAGCAAATCCGCTACAAGCAAAAAACATTAAATTATTAGCCTACATTTGACTTCATTATTTATATTTATATTAATATAGATCTGTTTTTATTTTTTATTTTTAGATCTACTAATTTAAATCTACTATTATATTTATTCTTGTTTCCTTTTGTCGATTAAACTTAAAAAATTAAAACATTAATTTACTACAATCGACTTTCAATTTATTTATATTTCAATGGTCAAATAAACCATGGTTTACCGTAACTCTAATTACCGAGACTCAACAAACATTACCCAATAATTTCCGACGCTAAACTAAGGGATTACCAAATCTTCTTCCCAGTAGTCACTTCGCTAAATTAAATACATTGTTGATTGTGAATTTGCTACTCAAGGCTACTGCTGCACTACTGCAACAACTTCTGAACTGTAGCATGAAAATTGAAAACCCTGCTTTCAACTTTTAGGACGCACTAGCAGCACTATAAACAAAAATAAATGTAGGCTAGAGACTCGTAGAGTCGTAGAGAGATATATATATATTTAATATAGGCCTACAGATATATTTCTATTCTTACCATTTTCACACACTACACTTCACTGTCCAACAATTTCTCAAAACAAACCCGGTAGTAGAATCCGAATCTAGTTCTAAAATAATTCACATTATCATCGTCTTTTGCATCTTAGGATAATCTACCGACTGGTAACTCTGAGCAGAAAAGTCGATTAGAACTTTGTAATTACCGAAATCAAAAAAATTAAACAAACACATTTTAAAACAAATATGAAAATTGAATTCTTGCTATTCACAGCTTGTTTGTACTGTAACTTAATTTTAGTAATCATTATTTATTGTTATCCAATTTTCTCATAACTAGAATCTAAGTAGTTTCTATTTGCTTATATTATATTAAATATAAATCTAACAGACTAGGCAATTTATACATTTCTTTTAACTTTCTCTGGTGTCAAAAATGAGGATAGCTTATTAATCTAGCTAGTCATATTTAGTGGGGAAAAAAAGCTCAGTTGCTAAAAACTAAAAAGGAAATATTATTCCCTAGGTAATCCCAGGCCTTGAGTCCACTCTGCTCTGATGGATACCAAATAACATCAAGAGAAGATGGCTGGGTATGAAGATTATTTATAAATTCACCAATCAGTATATTTTAAATGTAATAATTACATCACTGCAGTTTGCTGTATTTGACCTGAATAAGCTGAAACCATTGAAAATTGACGACATACTTTAACAGCATTTAAAAATATTGTTATTCTCTTTAAACTGGAGAATTAAATTAGTATGTTAAGAATAATTCAGGGTAAATCTAACTTTAAAATTCTAACATTAAAATAACTTTAAATATTTAAAAACATTTAAAGTATAATTTCAAGTGTAAGAGTAATTTTAATTAATGAACTGTGAAATATATATTATAAATAAACGTAAGCAGTGACTATCTGCATTTTAAGAAAATTTTGAGAAACTTTAAAATCCATTAGACAAAGAAAAGAGCACAAAAACATTAAATAATAACTTTAAAAACAAAGTAGCTTTTAAATTGGCTTTAATAAGATAAGCTAATTAAAATGAATATAATCTCTGCCTTCTTTTAGACGTAAACTTTTCAGATTCTGTTCAAAATTTCCAGATAAATTCTGAAATGTACAAAGTATCAGTTATTTAAAATTGAATTCTATACAAACTAATACTGTAAAGCAGTGAAGGTTTAATTGTTAAATAACAATAATGTGTACAAAATAATTCTTCTGCTAAATAAAGAAAAGTCAGTAACAGATATTTTGCATTGAAGAATACATGATGATAAATATTTCTTTCTTATGTAATGGACACCAGCGAGTTGACGAGAATCCTTCCGTAATGTTGTTGACATGGAATAAAAATGTGCTTTTTTAGATTTAGGACCGTAAAAATAATAAAAAATAAAAACTTAAGCCTAAAATTAATTCAGAAATTTAATATTTTTAGAATCCATGCTATAAAAGTTGCAGATCCCATAGAACTCGAAAATTTGTTGAATTTAAAGCTATTTATTTTCATCAAGCCTAAGTTATAACCCGATGTTTCACTTTCGTAAGACAAACATTGATTGGCTGTACAGGAACTCCGTGATCGATTTCTGACAGCCCCACTTTATAGTCTTTTTGTTTACAAAACTTTGCAGATCAAGTTTTTAAATAGCAATGCAAATTTAAACCCCATGACCTAGTTTTTCTTTTTTTAGCTTTCAATATGTACAATAAAATTTATGGCGGCCTATTGAATAGCAGGATGCCATTGTTTATGTCGCCATTAAACGTGGAAACCAAATTGTTTTTGCTTTTTTTTTTTTTATTCAGTTACCGAAAATATTAAAAACATCAAATACATCCAATCTTAAGTAAAGTCCGAAAAAACCCAGAGAGACAGGATTTTATAACCAAATTAATTGTAACTACGCCATGCATGATTTTTAAATTAATTTATGGGCCTCTCAAATACCTTTGAGACTTTTCTCGCTGGCATCCATTAAAATTTGTCTTATAAATTATCATATAACACATTTAGGTCTACAATAAAGTGATATGTATGTACATTAATATCACATTTCTAATCATTATTCAAAAGCTGAAGTAGCAAATTTAGATTAATAAAGCAATGTCATTTAATAATAATAAGTTAAAATCTGTAGATCTAAATACTAACCAGCTTCACACATAAAATAACAGGAAGTTTCACTTGTGTAAAATGGACTATTGGTACCTTAGGTTTTGGCACTTCCTGTTAAAAAAAATGTAAACATATTTATTTGGCATTTTTTAATTGATGAAGCATAGTAATGCAAATATCTATCTTACAGTTATTTAGCCTTAACAAAATATTTATTAGCTCAATTGTATTATTGATGTTAGTTCTAACAAAATTGAACAATAGAGAATCTACTTACATATTACTGATTAAGCAACCCAAGCTATGCAAATTCTTATGTATCCTACATAAGTAACTTTTAGATTGGTTATGCTTGTTTTTACAAGGATAGTTTAATATTTTTCTAACCTTACTTTCTTCATAGATGTAATAATATTTTTCTAACCTTACTTTCTTCATAGATGTAATAATTTTTAGTAAGCTTCTTTACATCAACATCACAAAACATAGAAACCTGAAATAAAACAATAGTACATTTTAGTCCAATATAATAATTGGCTAAGTTGCGTTAGTCAAGGGAAACAGCAAGGACAAGAGGAGTTACTTGGAAAGGGAAACAAAAAATTATTTTTATATATGTATGTATTATTTCTTTTTTGTGCCTGTTGTCCAGCTGGCTTTGCTGCTCATTACCAATAATAAGTTAAAGACCAACTAGATGTTACAGTAAACATGCACTAGTTTTTAATTACTTTTTAATATTCATTTTATAAATACAAAACATTCAGGCTTGTTTAAACACAAAAGATTGTCTATTAAAAATCTGTAAAAATAAAACTATAAGCACAGTGTCCAAAACATATCTTACTTTTCTTTTGTTATTTGTGGAGAGAGAGCGATAAAACTTTCGTCCTTGTTTCCCAGCATTCCAAATTGAAAATGATTGATACTTGTCTAGCACCTGTTTTTCTAAAAATCTGACTCGAAGTTCCCAAATTGTTTTTCTAGAATTATAGATAATAAAAATTAATTTTCCTGGAACTGAATTGACGAACGAGCTAACAACATATTAATTAAACAAAAAATATCTCCCAATAAAGACCTCAGCCTACTCAGATATAGAAAATGTTGTAGCTTGTGGGTGGTATCTATACATGAGTAAATCTTTCTCCACTCTTATGATTTCTCCACCCAGTTCCAAATGTTTGTAAAAAAAAATTAAATCTTCAGGTGTTCCCTGCAGAATAAAGAAGAAGAATTTAAATAAAACTCAATTCACCATTCACCGACATCACCGAAACTGCATTTTAAGCCTACAAACACTATACAAGTTATATGCTTTGTTTTAAATTTAAATGATAAGGTACCATTAGTGTTAGTGTTAATCAATACTTAAATCTTTTTACTTAAAACTTGTTACCTTCCCACCTTCATCAAATCC
This sequence comes from Physella acuta, assembly GCF_028476545.2. Taxonomy (NCBI): domain Eukaryota; kingdom Metazoa; phylum Mollusca; class Gastropoda; family Physidae; genus Physella; species Physella acuta. Next base: position 32,658 of record NW_026732136.1, on the reverse strand, counting down.
ACCAACTTTATTAACAACATTTCGATGACAAAACCAAGTTGGCATAATCACAGTAGGTCCATGAGATAGATAAGCCTATTAAAAAAGACACTTTCATTATTTTAGATGACTTAAAAACAAATAACTATGTCATTGTATTTTTGTGGAAGATTTGTTATATTGACATATTTTATACAAATAGATTTTGTTTCTTTAATGAATTATACATTTGTTTGTGTATATATTATAAACCTTAAGTTCCAAGGTTGTTCTTTGTCCATCAAGCTTACACTTAGGAGAGGGAAGCTGAATCAACTAGAAAATTTTATGGAGACACAGAGCATTCACCGAAGCTTATTTTATCTGTTCTTTTACTAGTCTTGAAATTACTCTTAGCACTTTTCTATTTTTAAAAATTTACATTTAAGTAACAGGTCATGGCTCACATTTAAATTTTAGAATCAGGACTTCATTAGAGTAAGCACCTTTATGATTAAATGAAACAGTATATTTACCTGTGTGTATAGCTGATCACTAGTAAGGCCATTAGCCCACTGTGTATAGCGTAAAGTGGATTCAGAGGGCTTTCTGTGAAACTGACACCCAACTATCTAGAAAAAGGATAACACTTTATTTATGGCTTGCAAAACTAAAACAAAAGAGATAGTTAATACATTTTTGTAAACATGCAAACTTACAGCCTCTGGATGAATCAAAGCAACATTAATCTGCTCTTTTATTCTGTCTTCATGCATTACATCATCCTGATTTTTAAATTAAAACAAAAGTTTAATAAACACAAAAATGAAAAAAACTGACATATTTTATCTTAATTTTATATGTGCCTAAAATTAATGGTTGAAATTAATGATGGAATATAAATATTTCAACATCAGGACAAGCAAAATCAAACTATTTTTTATTATTATTATTTTGATTGCCAGACAAAAAGATATTGAGAAAGTTTACTAACTGCATCTAAAAAACAGAAGTATTCCCCAGAGCTTTGAGATATAGCTTTGTTCTTAGCATAACCAACTGAAAAAACAAATTATCACCAAAGCCTCTTATACACACAGGCACAAAGAAATATTTAGATAATAAAATTAAGGTTAAAGAAAAAAAAACAAGGTTTTTAAAAAAGTATTACATTTTTTTAAAAAAAGCTTGTAGAATGAATATAAAGGTTTCACAAAGCGAATGACTGGTGGGATAAAAAAGTTACAGGTTACTAAAATATTTTATACAAATTACTGCTCTTTTAGGTGAAGGTTAGTAAATTCATGCAGTTTAAATGTAATTACCACCATAAGCAGAGCCGACATGGCCAGATACTACTAGTGTCAAGTGAGTGTTTTCTAGGTTTCTCCACCAGTTATCAAGGACATTTTTACTTCCATCCTGTTAATAAGATTCATTGTACTCAAAAATAAAAATTTGGTAGATATTACATCACATGGTTATTTAAAACACAGATATAGTTAATAAGTTATTAATCTTACATTCTCCACAAGTTCTAAATGATCTTAAGATATCTCTTTTATTATTTTACTTCATGCAGAGATGTGCAAGTATAGTAAAATTCAACCATTTCTGGTGACAGAAATCAATCCTCGTTTATGAGGATAACCATTACTCTGCCCTCAACCACATCACTTTATCTGAATTGATGGTATTAATAGTAGTAATATTTCATTGACCCTGAAACCTATCTTTTGTCATAACTAAAGAATCTGGTTCCATTTAGAAATTTAGGGTCCAGCCTAGTAATAAAAGAGTGGCTGCTAGCCCAAATGATTCAAGTTCAGATCTTTGTTCTGACTTGTGACTGTAGAACATCCCTGAGACCACCCAGCTCTGATAGGTACCTGACTTACATTGGAGAAAGTAAAGGTAACAGCTGATCACACCATCCCTTCATATGCAGAGGCCAAAAAACATGAACTGTACTTCATCTGCCCAATACATCGCTAGGCCTTAAGAGGAATCTTGACTTGTTTTTACAAGCTTTTATTTAATTTTTATTTTACTAGAGTTAATAAAATAGTCAGAATTAAGTTAGTTATTTTAAACAGCTTTTTTTTCTAAAAAATAATTACAAACTACATTTTCTAAACATAAATGAATAAACTTTTATACTTACAGAACTAGCATCATCATAAACACTCAGTTCTATTGGTCCCTCATAAGTTTGTTTCTCCACAGAAGCTAGGGATTCAGGCAGCCACTCAACTGCATTGTGCACAGGAAGAATTATTGACTAGAAAATGAATATAATCTTGCAATTACATGATTTTAGTCTACCTATAGACTTTTGAAAATCTCAATGCTTTTAAAAATGTAGGCCTACTATATATATATATATATATATATATATATATATATATATATATATATATATATATATATATATATATATATATATATATATATATATATATATATATATATATATATATATATATATATATATATATCAGACAAATACTCAGTATCTGCTGGCCAACATTCACATGGAAAATAACAAGGCAATTTGCCACTGTAAAAGAAATTAGGAAAAAGAAGATGGAGTTGGGTATGACACACACTGTGCAGACTGCCAACCAATATCACCAGGCTGGAATTGAGGTGGAGCCTCTCAAGGAAAGTGCAAAAAGAGTCTTGACCTGGAGTCAGGTTGAGAAAATGGCACAAGACAGAGGACTCTTTGTTTAGCAGCCCATACCCATGCAGGGAGGAAGGGATGCCTATATATGTATATATACTATATAGCCTAAATATCTCTCTATATATTGATATATATATATATATATATATATATATATGTTACTGTCAAAGCCCGAAGTGCGGCCAAAGCGCGGATTGGCCGGCCAATCTGCGCATTGGCCGGCTCTCTTGGCCAAAGCCCGAAGAACTTAGCACTAAGATCGTATTTCGTACATTGGCCGGCCAATGCGCGCACTGGCCAGGACGTACTGGCCAAAGTCCGAAGCGCTAAAACTTGACAGCGTATTTTGTACATTGGCCGGCCAATGCGCGCACTGGCCGGGATGTCCTGGCCAATGTTCTATCTAGACTAAGTTGTGATCGCATTTTCATTATTCTGGGTGCATTTTCATTGAGAGTAACATATTGTTTAGCTCTTGTTTGTATAGCATTCTATATGCAAGGCGACATGGATCAAAAGGGCCGTCAGACCATGAGACAGACATAGCAGATGGCTGTCAAAGTAAAAAAAAAATGTAAATCCATGTTAGTTTCCATATATGGGCTCTCGATAAAATAGTTACTGAGGAAGATCTTGAGAACATTGAACAAGAAATGGAGGTTGCCATAAACGCAACAACATCCTCAGCTAACACATCTGCTGCCGTGGCGGAAAGCCCAGACCAGTTGCGTGACAATAATGTGGCCAACAGATTCTGTATAGTTTGTGAAAAACACTGTAGTGCAGCCCATTCTTGTGGATCCTGTGGCAACGATGTCCATGCTATTCGTGGAATACCCAATGAAGCAGACGAAGGGTACGGAGGGAACATTACCTGCAGATTGTGTCACAACAAACAAGATATCATGGAACACAGATCAGCAGCTCATACTGGCTTGCAAACTCAAGGTGCTAAGATGCTTAAAACATCAAATACAAAATTTAAAGATGGTGAGGTGGGTGACAATGTACGCATCCGTTTTCCAGATGTTGACAGAGGTCACGGTGATCCCCGAAGCGTGATTGCAGTTGTCATGAGCGTCGAGGGCGGTTTCTACAAATTAGGAACGGAACATGGTGTTCTAAAACAACTGTATGCTAGAAGTGAGTTTTCAATTCTTCACGAAAAACTGCTCTTATTGTCGTCAGTTGGCACTGAGGAAAATTCACTACGAACCATCGCATCTTCACAATCATTGACTCGGGGGCAAGGCTACACTCGCTGCAATTGCACAACTAAGTGCACAACAAATCGCTGCAAGTGTAAAAATAACAAGCAGCTATATAGTACTATAAAAAATTTGAATGTTTCTGTCATTTACTTTAATTAATAATCAATAAAGACTTAATTTCATTATCATTACGGCAGAAAAAAAAACCCAAAATCTGCTCATGATCTTCTAATTCGGACTTTGGCCTGTCGTCCCTAGCCAGATGATCTTCTAATTAAGACTTTGGCCGGTCCACCATGGCCAGTCCGCAGACTGGCCGGCCAAAGGCCGAAATCAAGAGCAATTTCAGACTTTGGCCGAAATCAAGCAAAGTTTCGGACTTTGACCGACCTATGGGAGGCGATATTGGCCAATGCGCGGATTGGCCGGCCAATCCTAGCATTGGCCGACTTCGGGCTTTGACCGTAACATATATATATATATATATATATATATATATATATATATATATATATATATATATATATATATATATATATATATATATATATATAAAGAAATGTATGTGTGTTTGTCTGTCTGTCTTTTATGCATTGCTACACCTTTCATCCAATCGCCATGAAACTTTGGGGAATTGATGAAAATACTCCAAATTGAATAAATTCAATTTCGTATGGGCAGCTGTCTGGTAGGGTGGGATTAGGCATGCCAGCATTACCCCTGGGCGCTGTTGTAGCTACGTTCATTTAAAAATGTGAGATAGACTATGGATAAGATGTGTATTATAGTCCTTCACTAAATAAAGTCAGGCACATCCGATGGCGCCCCGGTCTATCCCCTATGAGGACAATGGCGACTGCGCTACTATTAAGGAGCACCCTACAACTACAATATTGACACTGTGGCACACGACATATAATGAGGTAGCATAACTGGGGGCTCCCGAGAGCGCCCTGCTACGTCCCTAACAACTGGGCGGTTGCAGAAGTGTGTTCTACTTCACAATTACAGAGAGTGATTAACATACGCTCAAGGCTTTTATACACCACGCCCTTGGGCGTACTGGGTGGTACTGTAGTTATAATATAGTAGTGTATAAGTTTATAGCCTATAGGAACTTAGGCCACTATCTATAATAATAGTTTCGCTGTCTATGTATTTATCTATCTATCTATCTGTCAAGAACGCTATTGAGAAAACATAAGCAGAGTAAAAACATGCATAGTAATTAAAAAAACAAAACGTGACGTCATATGGAGAATATAGTAGAAAATAGTCTAAAGCCAGAGAGTAATATGACATCATTGATTCTCAAGTAAACATTTAATTAAAAAGCCAATTTTGTCTAATTTTAAAAGTGATTTGCGTGCAGAGGTTCTTTCATGCAAATCTTCGGGTAAGGGGCAAAGCCCTACCCCCCAGAAAGAATGTTTATGCCGCCCCCCCCCCCCCTCAAAAGAAATGACGTCATCAATACTCTATAATAAAAACACTGACATTACGGCCTAATTAATGTGTCTAATCTTTAAAGTGTTTTGTGTGAAGAGTTTCTTTCATGCATCTCATTGGCAAAGCCCCACTCCCGTTAGAACGTCTATGCCGACCCCTCCCCCCTCCTCAAAGAAATGACGTCATCGATACCTCATAATAAAAATACTGACATTACGGCCTAAATTATGTGTCGAATGTAATATAAGTGTTTTGCGTGAAGAGTTTCTCTTCTATCCGCCCCTCCCCCATGGTAGAACGTCTAATTCCCCCCCCCCCCCCAAAAAAAAGGCTTAGAACTTTATAGAAGCTACTCTAAAGTCTAAATCTGATACTTATTCATTCTGCTTTATTTTGTGATTGTATTACTATATAAATAAACTTAATTTATTAAAATTTATTACCACCGTGGGTAGCATAGATCTAGGTCTAGCCTTCCCTTTCACTTTCGTAAATAAAAAATAGACTATTTTTTACTATTTCTTTAGACTATTTTTAAATTTTAATACTTTATTTGATCTGTTTAATTAATATTATAAATTTATTAGGTTAGGGCCTACTTATTTTATTATTTTTAGTTAGATTTTAGTAGATCTAGAAATAGAATCTAGTGACTAGTCTAGATCTAGATCATCTCTAGATCTAGACTGATTTTGATTTCTTAACTCTTAAGATCTAGATCTAGTCTAGAGACTAGACCTAGAATCTATATAATAATCTTAATACATGTACAGTTAGGCCTACTATAATCTATTAGATCTACTAGATCTACTAATTTTTTTACTAATATTATTAGATTCTAATTATAAACTTCTAAAGCGATATTTTCACAGGATTTGTTATAAACATTGTTATGTTCTGTGGAGAAAAATGTTTCCAGATAAAAATAACATTTTGCGGGCTTTGGTTTCTAGATATGTAAAAATTAATAATAATAGGCACCTAATAGGCCTAATAAAATTAAAAATAATAGGCCTAATAATTAAACTGGCTTCTCAAACCATCAGCCAGGGGCCACATACACGCGGCTTCGATACGGCCAGTGACGAAACGGCCCCGTCAAAACGAATCCGACAAAACGGCTCTTACATAAGAGCCCCGTCAAATCGACCCTGTCTAAAAGGCCGGCGACAAATGTACCCCGTCAAATGGCCTCCAGAATTTCTTTCTAGCATCTCTTCGGAGCCCCCCCCCCCCCCTCCTGAAGAAAGTCTACCACCCCCCGAACGAGATGGAATTTATATAGTAAACATACACTTTTACTAGTGTCCGCCCCCCCCCCCGAAAAGTGTCGACTGCCCCCCCCCCCCAAATATCAAACGCCCCCTCCCCCCGGAGAAAAAAGTCTGGAAGAAACACTGATGGGCTCTCGTCATATCGGCTCCCGACAAATAGGCTCCAGTCATATAGGCTCCCGACAAGAGGGCTCGAGTCATTACGATCCCGACAAATAGGCTCCCGTCATTTAGGCTCCCGACAAAAGGGTCCCTTTCAATATGGCTTCCCTAGAGACCAGGTCGCCTGGCGAAACGACCTCAATGAATATTACACCTGCCAGTGGGACCCCTTCATAAATTGACTTCAGTTAGCTTAGCCATCCTTAAATGATACAACCATGCAGCTCTTGTTTGGCAGGTCTTATTTTAAAATTATTTTATCAAGTATAAAAAGGTAGTTTTCTTATTTAATTTAAAGGTCTTCTAGCTATGACTTCCATCAAAAGTCGGTTGTGTGCTGTTCCAACTCAGTGTGTTGGGAGAAAAATCCATCTTCCGTATGCTTGTAGATTATCTAAACAAAACGTCTTTTATCCTTTAAACATCATGTAGGCCTACATCACACATTTTAAATTTATGTCGCATCCAAACAACCTTTCTTCGCGGTTTTTAAATAAAACATCAACATTTTTTAAATTGGTGATTTTTAAATTGGTGATTGGTGAGCTCGATTTTTTATGAATTGCTGTTAGTTCTTGAAAAAAGTTGTTCACTAGACTTTTAAAAGAGATTATTAGTGGTAGTGGAGGTCGAACTTTGTGCGATGGTTGGTTGAACAAAATGGTTATGTCGAAAGTCGTAGTCATTCGATTTATTAATCGGGAGACAATATGCCTGGAGCCGATTCGACGGGAGCCAATAGGTCGTGAGTCTATTTGTCGGGAGCCTAAATGTCGGGAGCCCATTTGCCGGGAGCCTATATGTCGGGGCCCTTTTGACGGGGCTACTTTGACTGGATCATTTGTTGTAGCTGCTTTGTCGGAGTTGTTTTGACGGGGCCATTTTGACGTCTCGCGAAGACATTGATATTTAAAATGGAATTTTAAATTCTTATGGATCTCAAAATGACACGATACTTAGTCATTCTGCTTTATTTTGTTATTGTATTACTAAATTAAATTTAAATAAACTTTATTAAAATTTATGTAAAATACAAGAAAAAAAATATTTTCCGTACATTGAAAAAGGTGCCGATATAAATGATCCACACGTTACCTTGCCAGTCGGACCTCACGTATCTTTTAACACTTATGCCTATATTTGAATTAATCTTTTAAAAAATCCGACATCATTACAGCTCTAAAAATTTCAAAAGATAAGTTTTAAAATTATTTTCAAAAATACATCAAAATTTAAAAATAACGCACTTTATCACAAAGTCAGGATCCGAAAAATCCCCTGTACTCTTTTAGGAGTGGGACATTTAAATGGACTACCTCTGGTTAATCATATTATGTGGATTTTAGTGCGACTTAAAAATTGCTCGTAACAAAACAACACCGACACATCAAATAGCCCCGACAATAGAACTAAGACTAAAGGACTTCCGACATAAAAAGCTCTCACCAAAAGGACATCGCGACTGCTTGTTGCAAGAAAATAAGGCTCCCGACATTTTGGCTTTAGAAAAAAAAAAGCTCCCGACGAATACCCCCCCCCCCCCCCGTTCAAATGACCATTTCACCGGGCGACTTAATGTAAGGAGCAGTATTAAGGGAGTCCTTTTGTCGGGAGTCATAATCTCTATAATAATAGTTTCGGGAGCCATTTTATTAGGAGCCTTAGGGGTCATCCATAAATGACGTCACACTCGTAGGGGGGAGGGGGGTCCGTAATTTTGTGACGATGTGTGATGAGGGGGAGGGGGGGGGGTCAGATGTTGCGACGTCACATTTTTGCATTATAAAAAAGCAATGCTAGAAAACGAATTTTAGACGTTATTTTGCGTTTTAGATAACTGTTTTAATAAATTGTAATAGTTTAGACAAGATTTTGGAAAAATATCGATGTTTAAAAAAAATTCAACTGCAATTTTGAGGGGGGGGGGGGGTTGTAAGCTGAGGTGTGACGTCATTTTAGGGGGGGGTCTGGCTTTTTGTGACGACGTGTGACGGAGGGGAGGGGGGGGGGGAGGTAAAAATCGTCAAAAAAAAGCGTGACGTCATTTATGGATGACCCCTTATTACAGGTAACCCTATAGCAGAGAGCCAAATGACCGGAGCTTAGTTGGAAAGCTAAGTGACTGGAGACCTTGGGAGCGTATTTGTCGGTAGTCTACATGACGGGGTCCATTAACATTTTGTAGCTGGCCCTTTTGAGAGGGTCTATTTGACGGGGCTATTTTTTCGGGGCCGTCGGTATAGGTTACTAGACATCTATAAACTATGTGTTTAAAAGATTTTGGACCTATCTATATTTATTACACAAGTCTTTTGTTGGTTTAGAAATTTTGCGAATTTAGTTGGCAGCTGTTGGTATTTAGATGCAGTTTTTAAAAATTTACTGCTTGTTTTTGTAGGTACCAAACACTACACTGTTTAACACTGCACGTTTTCAGTCAAACTTGAAAGTTTAAACTAAACCATCTTGGGATCAGAAATAACCCTTTACCATGAAATCCAAAAAAGCAAAGGTACTTTAATTTAGATCTACATTTTTCATACTGTTTAAATATTAAATAATTTCAACACTAGGCTAAATCTAGAATCTCTGTCTCTGTGTTGGCCAGTGGGCAGTGTGAGAGTTGGCACAGTCTGCTTATTTAAAAATTAATCAATAGTTTCAATAGGCCTAGTGTGTCTAGTATTTAGTAACATTTATTATTTAGAATCCAGATGGGTAAAATCTTAGTTTAGCGTCGTAAATTCCAACGTAGCTAGTAATGTGCGATGAAGGTAACTAATGAATATTTCTTTCATTTGGCCATATTTAATTATTTATGTCATATTTTACATAATATAACAGATAATTGAATAACAAATCACAATCCAAACCAAACCAGTCATAAATATCCTGGAATAAACTTTAAACTACCCCGTTCGAGACAACAATGAGTAAATAGTTTAATAGTAAATACAAGCAGCGGCCATGTTTCAAAAACAATAATAGAGTAGTTTCCCTGGAATAATTGTCTATTCGCATGTCTTTTGTGTTGATTTTGTGGTTTAATATGATTGTTTTGTATTGTTTTAATATATGCCCGGGGGTCGTCCATAAATGACGTCACACTCGTAGGGGGGAGGGGGGTGGGTCCGTAATTTTGTGACGGTGTGTGATGAGGGGGGGGGGGGGTTCAGATGGTGCGACGTCACACTTTTGCATTATAAAAAAGCAATGTTAGAAAACGAATTTTAGACGTTATTTTGCGTTTTGGAAAACTGTTTTAATACATTGTAATAACAATTGATTAAAATACTCTATTTTGACAGAGTTCAGACAAGATTTTGGAAAATATAGCTGTTTAAAAAAAATTCAAAATTTGAAGGGGGGTTGTAGGCTGAGGTGTGACGTCATTTTAGGGGGGGTCTGGCTTTTTGTGATATGTGACGGAGGGGAGGGGGGGGGTAAAAATCGTCAAAAAAAAGCGTGACGTCATTTATGGATGACCCCCTGTATAGTAATTTTTCTTTTTTTTTCAATATAGTTGACATGAATGACTAATATACCTTTTCAGACTTAATAGTGTGCATCCAAGACCACAACAATTGTTGGGAGGTCGAACTTTTGAACACTTTATTTGCAGTAAGCAAATTAATATTAGATCGCTCATAAATGACGTCGCTCTTAAGATAGTAATGACAGCGTGCATTATTACAGAAAAAACATATGAACATATTGTTTCAGATAGAAATTGTGATTTGTGGTGGGGAGAGGTTGAGTAGAACTCAGCGATGTGATTTTGGAGACGGGTCAGGGTTTTTTTTTTCGTGAAAACGGGATGTTTGTGGGATAAAGACCAGCTGTAGAAGTATGACACGTCATTCATTGGTGATCCATTTTCTCAGTGGGGACGATAGAACTATTAAGAAGGGTCAAGAAATGTAAAAAGCTTGCTGAGTCGCATTTCTTGAACCCCACCTTTTTCATTCCCCCACTTAGCACATCCTCACCGAGTTGACGCTCGCACGTGACGTCATGTACCGGTACCGCCGACCGTTAGGCTAATTTTATAAAAAAAAAACAACCAACACTGCCTTTTTGACGCTTACTCGACGTTTAATTTGATTACTTATGTTGGTGTTCAATTAAACAGCCCCTCACTCATCTATCACTCGTCCATTTAAACATACGTGGTTATTTCTGCAAGCTTGTTGTCTTGAGACTTTCGGCCCTTAAAAAATGTATTAAGCTCTCACCGTATAGAACTAGACTACCCATATTAAGCTCCAAAAGAAGCTTGGTGAAAACAGGATGGCCGTCTGATTTTGAAGCTGCTCTGCGCTTTATAAAAAGCACAATAAACGATAAGATGACACTTATATTAAAGTACATTGTAGTTCTGAATCTTGATACATTAAAAGTGATATTCGGAAATTAAGAGCCAGACAGTCAACATGATATTTCAATTTGAGTCCAAGAAAATAAATTTCCTCAAACGATGGAACATTACTAAATTTTCGCGCAGTTTAGCGAAATTGAATTAAGTATTTACGTCATCTTACAAAGCGCGATAGCCTAGTGGTGCTCTAACGCGGCCCATGCTAATGGCCGTATTCCTAACGCCCGCATTAGACAAGGCTTATTCGTCGGCAGGCATTTGGTGGCAAGCCTTTTTGACGGGGATAATATGTTGAGGCCATTTTGCCAAATGTCTTAAACTAGCAGGCTTGCAACACTTGTGATGATTCGTTTTAAGCAAGGTATACGTATACTAATGCTTATTTATCGTTATTTTGATTGAACAAAGCATTATAGAGGTTCTCCATCAACCACCTAGGTATTTTTCCCCGTTCACCTCCTTTCATGAGACCGACAAGTCATAAATTGCGGAGCCGCCTGAGTTGACGTCACAAATCTTCACTCACTCCCGTAGCAAATCATATGTGACATCATTAATGGACAACCCCATATCACTCACTTGGGTACTTGATATTGACAATTTGACAAAAAAGGATACAGTGGCGTAGCCAGGATCGTCTCAAGGGGGGGGGGTTCCAATTTTTACCCGGGGACAAACTTTTGATTTGCACCCCCCTCAAACTTTCTATTTGTACCCTCCCTCAGACTTTTGATTTGCACCCCCCTCCCCTTTTGATTTGCACCCCCCTCAGACTTTTGATTTGCACCCCCATTCAAACTTTCGATTTGCACCCCCCCCCTCTCATATATATACCGAGGGGCCTATGGGGGGGGGGATATGATCCCCCCCTAACTACTAAAAAAAAAGCTAACCAAAATGTGTCTGACAGGTGAAGACTTGAGATCGACCATAATGACAACACGCACTTAAGGGGTGGAATGGCTGATTGTTTTAGATGATGTTTTAGAGGGAAGCTGGTGGATAATACATTTTGTCTCCCTGTATATATGAATGATGACAAACATTTAATGTTGTCAAAATTATGGTTAGATATCTTAGATAAGGCAGAGTGAAGCGTAATTTTTTACATTATGACTTGTGACATTGACAACAAAAATATAACGGAGGTTTGGGTTTAATTAAGGTAAAGAGAAGTAAAAAAATTTCATAAGTTACGATAGAATCACTAATTGATGAAAAGAAAAACCTGAAATGAAAATAGTGAACATTCAAACAATAAGAAAAACTCAAACTATATACTATAATATAGATCTAGTAATAGTAAGATCAAATAAACATTAGTAAAAAAACAAACGTGATTTAATACATTGATACAAGTTGCATCTCACAATGCTTCTAGAATTAATAAAGTTGTTTGTTAGGAAATTCAGTTTTTAAAGAGCAGAATTAAAAAAAAAAAATGCTTTGTAATACGGACTATTCAACAAGACAATCATATTTGAATACATTTTCATACGAATAGAAGTGAAAGGGAAGCTACTCTAAATAACATTTTCTTAAGATGGCTGCTGTTTTTAATAGCAAATTTACTATCTCGAACAGGGTTGATAAAAATTAATTTCAGGATATTTAAATTGATTTAACCATAAATGGTGATTTATCATTCAATTATTTATAATATTTTATCAAAATATACAAAAATAAACTCATATTTAATGACATATTCATTAATTCACTCTCTCCTACATTACTAGTTTTGGCCGAATTTACGACGCTAAACTAAGATTTTACCTCCAGATGTATATGACTTTAGAATTTAGGAGTAAGTAATGAAGTGTTAAGTTAATAAGATAAATAAGTATTTAGTATTATTAAGTATTACTTACCTAAGTTCAGTAAGTTGACTTAATTTTTACCTTTAGCTCTTAATGACTACTTAATGAGTATAGGGGGTGGGGTTTAGGGGTAGGGATGGGGATGAAAGGTACCTGTTTGTTTAAACTTCAAACCATCCAGTGCACTGTGCAGAGTGCCAAATCTAAGTAAATGCTGTGTTCAGGGGGTTTTAAAAATTATAGCAAAACTGAACAGCTCTCACAAAAAACTTTGGATGATTTTAAATACCGATAATAGACTCTTCCATAAAATAGGTGTGTTGGGTTGTTAGTAGTATTCAAAAAGTATTGTAATCTCGACTAATTTTATGGTTAGAAATTAGGGTAAGGCGTATGGTAGGACTAGGGTTGGCTTGGGGTTAGGGTTAGGGACAGGGTAAGCATTGACATTAAACAGCAATGTGTGTATTTAGCTAGCTACCAGTAATCTAATACCCCTTTTTTAAAGAAGATTCTAATATCGGACACGTGTATAAAAATTCCCCCCAAACTTTTTAGGTTATGTTCATTCTTATTAACTAACTTTTAACAGCACAATCAGCTTCAAACCTTGATATTTCATATTTCTACTGCTGACGTTGTTAGGCAAAGAATTCAAGGCACATTGTCACATCATGTAGTCTAGCATGCATCTAAACTAGAGATTTTTTTTAGCAATACGTACCTAGCCAAATCTGAAATCAGAGTAGCCACTTTATTAAGTAGTAAATTAGGTGTAAACTTAACATTTTTAGTCAAAAGCTGCTTTGCTAATAAAATGGTTAGCAGTTATGCTGTAATACTGATAACAATCAATAGTCTACATAATTATTGGTGCTAGCTAGGTATGCATTTGCAAGTTGTGTATATAAAATAGTTAATATAGTTGGTTAATATATTTTGTATAGGCCTAGTTAGTTTGTAAATAGGGTGGGTATCAAGATGCTAGCCCAAAGGTCTGGAGACGCAAGTCTGTTGCATTTCAAATTATTGTATTTATTTTTCACAGAAAGTAAAGAAGTCCTCAAGATCAAAAAGATCTCCAGAAAAAAAATTATCTGTTGTTTTGCCACCCTCAAACAAAAAAGGAAAAGGAGTTACTAGTCCTGCTAGAAAACCAATCAAGAAAAGAAAGCTTTATAGCAAAGAAGCCTTACAAGCAGCATACAAAGCTGTAAAGGACAGTAGCATATCAGTTAATGCAGCAGCTAAGCAATATGGTGTACCATTAACCACACTAAGGGATAGAGTTGATGGAAGAATTAGCATTGATACAACAAGACCAGGTCCACCATTACTTTTAACACAAGAAGAAGAGTCAGAAATCTCACATTTTCTGCATACTATGGCCAAGTATGGATACCGCTACACTCGTTTGGAATTGGCAGAAATAGCAACAGATCAAGCTGTTGAAAAGGGAAAGAGAAGTCCTAGATCCAATGGGCTTACCACAAAATGGGTTGACAGTTTTATTAACAGATGGCCATCTATCAGAGAACTAAGTTACAAGTTTAAAAACAAGATGGATGCTGAGCACACAGTAAGGACTTACTTTGATGAGATAAAAAAGATTATAGATCGATACAAATTGTTGGAGAAGAGTGACAAAATCTATAACATTATGGAAATAGTTTTAACAACTGACCATGGCCCAGCACCTTCAGTCTCAGGAAAAAGTGGACACCAGTTCAAAACGACAAATTCAACCAACACAACACTAATAGCTTGTGGGAGTGTAACTGGGAAAGTAATTGCTCCCTTCTTTGTTTTTCAAGCTAGTAAAATTCGTACTGAAATGATGAAAGGCTTACCGAGTAATGTGAATGCAGCAGTTTCAGAGATTGGCCGGTGTACACCTCAGATCTTTCGTAGGTATCTGAATGAACATTTTCTGCCACAGACAAATCGGTTGGACAATGAACCTATACTTGTGCTAATGGATGGCTCCAGAAGTCATGTATTTGTTGGAATGAGTGAGTGGGGCCGAAGTAATAATGTCATTTTTTCTTTCATACCAGCTCACACAACCCATCTCTTGCAGCCTATTGAGGTAGAATGTTCAGAAATTTTACAAAAAAAGTATGAAAGCTTATGCCTCCGATATTTAAAATCTTCTGGAGCACCTAATGTGAGTAGAAATAATGTTGGTGAGTTGGCTTATCAAGCATACTCAAGAGTGATGACAAAACATGCTTTGATGCATTCATTTAAAAAATCTGGAGTTTTCCCAGACATTTCCTCAGATGAAAGTGGTGATGATATGGATACCTGTGAAGAAACTACTTACAAAGGTGGCATGCTAAAATCTGATGAGAGTATGGAGGTAATATATTTTTTCTCAATTAGTATCTTTTATGTATATATTTTAAAACCGTTTTAGATGCTCAAATTGTGAAATACACCGGACAGTGTTGAGCTCATTTTAGTCCTTTGATTTCACTTGTCAAATTTTTATTGTTTTCTTACAAAAAATAACCTAAATTGTAGTCAATAAATTGACGTCATTGTGGATATTTTAAAAATATTTATTGTGAAAATTGTATACTATTTCTACCCAAATTTAGTTATATATTTCTGTAATCAGTATCTTCTTTCTTCAGTTAAATTATCAATACTTAAAAATTACAGTAACCATTCAATGGTTAAAAAAAAGTGAAGTGTCTTTCTGAACCATACGATCAATGGGGCAGGTGAAGTAGAGTTCATCTGTTTCAGTGACATTATTTTTTGAAGGGAAAGTATGGTCAGCATTATGCCCATCTGCCTTTACTTTCCCTAAAGTGATTCCGAGTTGGTACCCATCAGAGGTGGGTAGACTCAGATACTAACAGACTTGAGACAGGAGCCGAATTTGAGACTTTGGGTTAGCAGCCAAACTGTTCTGTAACACTTAACCATGATTTCTTTCTTTGGAAATGCATTATTATTGCACACACACTTTAAAAACATAAATCTATAAAGCAATATAAAAAAACCCAAATATTTACTGTAAGTGTAAGCAAATTAACATCATGCAATTGCAATCGACAGAATCAAGATGAAGTCATATTCACAGAAGATTTGGTTGTTGGTCACAATCAAGAAGTCACTGAGGAAGAAGTTGTGACTACTCAGGAAGTGGTTGTCTTGACAGAGGATGGGTCTACAGAGGAAATGGTTATCACCCCTGAGGGACATTTCATGTTGGCTCAAAATGGTGATGTGATAGTCTCTTCTGATGGACATTTAGTAATACATGATGGAGAGCTGTTTGTCAACAGCAGTGAAGGTGGATACTCTCACCTCGAGTCAGTTCAGCTGATTCAGACTGTAAATGGCATGGAACAGAATTCTCCTCTCAAGTCAGTTGAATCAGATAAACTAAGCCCAGTGAAGCCATGCCTAAATATTAGTGATGGAAATATAATTGACACATGCACTCTTGATCTTGATAGTAACTCTAATCTAAACTCAACAGATAATGGATTAGAAAGTTTAAATTCAACAGACAATGTAGGAGATCAGAATACATCTGGTAGTAGTTTGTATTCTTCTGTCAATAGTAGTGTGGACAATAGAACAGAAAAACACAGTGACAGTCTTAGTGAACTGGATTCTTCTAGCACAGATGGTGAAAGTGATGTGAATGAAAGTGTAAGACTTGTTATCAAAGAGGAGATAAGTGATGAGGATTTACATAAACACAAAAATTAATCCCTAGATTTCATTTTTTGTGATTTCTTAAAGAATTGTAGATTGTTTATTTATCTTATTACTCATTTTATGATTGCATGTTTTAGGCAAATATTCCTTTATAGTTATAGCTGACTTGTTGAATAAAAAATGATACTGGTACTGCATTTAAAAAAAAAATATAGCTAAAGTTTGTTCTATTTGAGATAAGCTTATTTGATGGTTTGAGGTCATTACATTTGGTGTTTAACACACTTCTTTGGATTTGAGGTCATCCATTTATATTAACACAAAAAAAATGTATTTTATCCTGGCCTCAATGTGAACACAAATAATTTAGTCCTTCAATATGCTCGTTAAACTTATCTAGGTGTGTGCCATTTCAGTGCTAAAAATGTTTCCCCAAATTATTTTTCATATTAACTAAAAATGTATACAGGTAATTACATTTTGTTTTTAATGTGGAAATAATTTTCAAAGTATTATTTACTGTAGTTGCAGCAACATACACAGCATTACAAATTGTCTTAGGACCATTTCTGGTTAATGACCTCTATTTCTGATCTTGATCACTTGCTTATACATACCGTATCATGATTTCATGCACTGCTATTTAAATGTATACAGTTTGTGAGTTGAATACTTTTTTGTAGTAAACAAGTATTCTAATGTTAAATCTATTCATGACACCCCCCCCCCCCCCCCCCCACCCCAAAATTTTAAAATAAATTATTAATCCTTGCCAATAAATAATAAATTGGACGTCAAAAAAATGGAAGATTCTTTTTCTAAACATGACTGTCACACAAAAGATGTTGCAGTAGAAGTTGAACCATTGATTCCAGTTGAACATTGTTAATGAATATTGACTAATTAGAACTAATTAGATGCCGATATATAAATTAAATTTACACTAGAAGTCTTTCAGAACACTTGCAAAATTCATTTTCAGTTATTTTAAACCTGCAGGGTTAAAAATGTATAAAGCTGTACATAGTACATGTTGGCAAATGAGCTCTTTTACATGTAAGTAACACTTCCAGAGCATCAGCATTTTAAAAAAAATGCTTTAAATTGATATTGAAAAATAATTTTAAGTTACCAAATAAAATAAAAGTCTTTTATTAATTAAATAAAAAGTATATTAATAACACCTTAACATTTCTCCACTGTATGGCAACATACTTGGTTATTAGATATATAGGCTGTTGTGCCTCTAGAACAAAATAACAACCACAATTTTGTTATTGAATTATATCTAGACAATATTTGAATTTGCAAAATAAACTTAATATGGGAACTACTGCAAATTTAGATGTTTTAGATTATGAGTATGCTCTTAATATTTATGTTCATTCAGGACTCGTTAGTTTCTGCATACATTAACCGAAATAAGTGAATGTGGCAAATGACTTTTGCACCATGCCCATTTAATGAAACATTTCATACATTGATGTTGTAATTAAATGTTACCTAGCAGCTTTCTTGCCCCCCTTCAACTTACTTTAAGATAAAAATACCATAAACAATGCTCTTGAAATTTATTTGTAAATTCATTTATAAGTAACTATTAAGGAAAATCAAATATTTTTCTTTAATATAATTTATTAATAAATAATTATAGTTGTATTTCATTGTGTGAACATTTTAAACAATAAATGAGTATGAACTCAAGCTATTAGATCAAAATCAAATTCTTCTGAAACAAAAAAAACAACTCCTGCCTAATTACGATGGTAGAATGGGTACAACATCCAAAAATGAAAGGCGTAAATATTCATTATACACAAAATGTACAATAAAAACAATAACAAGACTGATTGCATGGTACAAACAAGGTCAATGACTTAAGTGCAGATACATCCACTCAAAATTATCACAATCATCACATTTGAGTTGCTTTATTTAATGTTTTTCATGTCTTGGTTTTAAACCATTCTGGTACTGGTAATGTTAAATATAAGCAACTGGTGGAGAGAAGTGTACATGTAAAACCATATTACTACTTTTGTTCAAACAGAAAATTTGAGTGTTCATATATAGTTTTGTGTACCTGGTAACCTATTTGTTAATTTTAAAAATGTTCGCTGAAAATGTAAAATAAAATTGTGTTACATTTTGAAAAATAAAATGTAATTGTTGTTTTTACAAAATTATAGAGGCCCTCAATGAAACCAAAGTTAAAGAAGTCCAGGTAACAGAAATTACTGTAAAGGAATGCCATCAATATCACCAACATCAGAGACTTGGTCTCCATTTAAAATATATGACAACTTGTACTTCAATCGCACCTTTTCCTGCGAAAAGAAAATTGTAACACTATAATAATTTGAATATAAATGAGGTTAATCTACCAAGTATTATTTAAATACAAATGGCTAAGTGCATTTGAAAGGGCTCTTTGCACCACGATAAGCACTTTTATGAGCATGTGATGCAGAAAAGTGAGTTTGGCAAGAGGCCAAGTGGTGGCCAATGCTATACAGTATTTTAAATTTGTCTGCTCTTAAACACAACAGACAAACAAGTTGGCTCCTGCTGCTATGGATTTTACATGAGATATAGAATATGATCGCAGTATAGATAAGACGATGCAGCCACTGAATAAAAGTCACTATCTAAATTATGAGATGCAAATCTATCAGATGAATTACAGATACTAATGAAGGAGCACTTTTACATTTAGCCACAAAAATACCACACACCCACAAAAAAATGTGGGCATTAATGAATGATCATCCATAATCATGACTAAATGATTGACTATGTTTAGGTGATTTAATAGAAACTCCAGCTAAAGTAACCAGTCTAAACCACCTACCCCTGAAAACAGTTTAAATTCTCCAACCCCTTCAATAAACAATTCCAAAAAATTAATGTCTTTCAAAAAATCTTCACATTTCTTTAAGCCCCCTCCCCCCCAATTACCAAGTCATATTTCCCTCACCTTGTTTTCAGCATTAAAGATTGCTTCTAAGGGTGGTAGTATTCTACTTATAAAACAAAAGATCCAGCAATGCTTATTATCTAGACTTTTAATTTGCATTGTGTATACACTAGTCTCCATTTTTCTTCTTATAAAAATATATTGGTGGATTCCACCCATAGCATAATCCAAGGCTGGTAACTCATGATACGCAATGTAGTTTAAGTGAGATATAAAAACACCACCAATATTAATATTTAAAGACTGACCTTTCTTGGGTTAGCTACCAACATGACTTGTGTGATTGCTGCTGGTGGAAGTATAGGGTTGTAGGCAGGAAAGTCTGTAGCTGAAGGTGGCTGTAACTTTACTTTCATGATCTGCATTTAAACAATAGATTTTAGTTGTATACAAACCAAAGGTGTACTGGTAACAATGATTCAGGTATCTGCAAAAAGGGCAGGTATGTGGACTAAACATTCATTAAAAATATTACTTTTAAAAAACAAAGCAGCAAAGTGGTGGTTTTAAAATATAAATTATTTACTGTATTTTACAACCACCATACCTTAGGAACAGCTGCCTGAAAGACAAAACCAGTAATAGGGGCTGAATTAGTAGATATTGTTGAAATCACCATTGTAACCACATCAGCTCTAGGGCGATCCTTAGCAAAGTGCACCATCATTTTCAGATTGTTTTTTTCATATGCTGTTATTGATGGGATATTGGGGGCTGCAAGGCAACAACAGAGCATATCAAATGATATGAAATAAGAATATTACATAAATTAACATATTTTTACAACTTGTGCACAATTTCCATTATTAACATACGGTACTGCATTCTGAGATTAAAAATAGTCTTTGCATATTCAAATAGCACTAGACATTACAAGACTATTAAGATATGCCTGTCACTAACAGATCACATGAGGCTGCTAATCTTAAGAAGCTAAAACTTTTCACCATCCCCATAACCCAATAAAATACAAAGATGAGTGTAGCATACCAGGTTGTATTTTATCTAGGGGCACAAAGATGTCAGTCAGTGGCAGAAGTTCTGGCACAGGCTCAGCACTAACCATTGCAGAGAAGTCTGTGTTGTTAGCAGGAGCTGCTGATACTTGGCCTGCGGGAGATGGCTGGAGAATAGCCTGACCAAAACTCATCTGAGTGGCATTAGTGGTAACGGCAGTAGTTGTGACGACAGCAGATGCAGCAGCTTTATTTGCAGCTAACTGGTTAAGTGGCAGTTTTACAGGTACTCTGAAAATATATTTTGAATAAATTACCACAGGGTTTATAATTATCAATATATAAAGACAGTTCAAACTTATTCTAGTTAGAACATTCCAATCAATGTTTAGAACAGAAATTTTTGCTAAAAATCTGGCACTACAGTGAACTAATTATTTATTTGACAAGGTTTTAGCACTGTCTGGTGGTTACTTTTCAAAATAAAAAATTGGCATTCTCTGACTGTGCAAATATTTGTATTGAAAATGTGGAATAGAGGGTAATTCTAACTGTGGTGCAATGAACTAACAATGATTCAGGCAACAGTTTTTAGAATGGTCACATAAGCAACAACCCTGAAAATTACAAAGTGAAAACAGTATTTGAAATTTTTTCTCCCATTGCACATTTGAAGAATTTGGATATAATTAGTAGGTATAAGTTAAGTGCACAATTTCATAAAGTATAGAAATCTAAAATAAATTATCACATGCTTCAACTAGATGGATCTTAATTTGCAAGCAGAAATGAAAATAAAAAGTACTTGGGTTGATATCCACTTTTAATATTAATATAATAATAACTATTATTGTACTAGTCAATGCCTGCAGTTCTGAAATACACTACCAAATGAGTAATTTTAGAAAAAAAAAGAGAAAACTTCTACTTTTTTAATAAACAGAAAAACTGCTTCAATTTTAAAACCAAAACCATAATATTAAATTTGTAGAAAAGGAATAAGAATTCTATATTTTAAAATTTATGTAATAAGTCTGAATTAAAAAAAACAAACTACAATCGCCTTATTACAAGTGCTATCAGTGCACATTTTGCTGACAAAAAGAATGCCTCCTAAATAACTATGCTGAGATATTTAATCCAATATATGATTGGAGAATGGATGATGCATTTGAGTTCACCAGTAGCATGATTAGAATAGCTTGGTTCAAACTAAAATATCAAGATTAATTTTTAAGATCTCTTGATCCTGTTGCAGGATTTTCTTATATGGGTTTTGCGGATTTATGAAAACTAAGATTTGAGTGGAAAGGTACTAAACATACCTATCATTCAAGATAAAACCTGATTCAAATTTATTTAATTTAGCTTATATCCTAAAACAAAACTTTATTATACAACCTAATTATTTTTTTTAAAGTTCACCATTCAAGGTAAGATAAAAAAAAAACAAAAAAACAACAATGGATGCTACTTAGTAGATAAATTTTGTTTTTAAAATTTACTCAGTTATTGTAAGAAAGAAACCAAGGTTCTTATTTTGATAATGTTTGTTATGTATTACTTTAAAATAACTGATTTTTAAAACTGTAGAGGCTTAAATCAGTCTTAAACACCTTTATCTTTTCACCACCAACCACAATTTAAAAAAGGCAACATAAGCAATGTGACACCCTAAGAAGTAAAAACTAAGGGATAGTTCTGAAGAATTAACTTAACATAATATTCTAAAACTGAACTAAAAAAGTAAATATTTTTAAGTTGAATACTCAAGTATTCTTGTAACTGAAATATTTTTATAAGTGCGGAGTCCCTAATTTATATCCTCCTTCGATTGTGTATTGTGCTATCAAATAACAGGTACCCTTAACTTGTACAGTTTTAGCCCTTGGGTGTGTGTGATGTGTTAACGTATGACGAATGTTCATGTGGGGGTTGAAAGTTGATGTTTGCTAGGATGAGTTAGTTTGTGACAGCTGGCAGTCAAGTCGTGGAAGGACATGTGTGCTAGAGATTTTATTGAGTTTCTTTTTATTTATTTTATATTCTATTGTTTGCTACATTCATAGTTAACATTATGTATTATATTCAGTCTTATTATCCTTATTATTAAGCAAATTAAGTATTGTGTTGTCACATGCTGTACATTCTAGTATTGTGTTGTCACATAATGTCCCTTGACTAAACATTGAAGAACCTGATAATAAGTTTGCTTTAAATTAATTTTTAGATAAATTACCAATTTTCAAATGTCATGCCTAATTTTTTTTTGCTTTCTCCAAGATGAAAATAAAAAAAGAAAGACAAGTCAATACAAGGCGAAAAAAGAAAACAGCAATTTTTTTGAAAAGAAAATTCCCTTATAAAATATTCAGGAAAATAAATGTGACCACTTACACCCCTTCTCTGTATCTACTGAAAAATGTTTAAAGCACACAAACAGATAAGTTAAATTATTGAAACATTTGCTAATTAAATGCTATCTATGCATACTTATGGAGACTGTCTTGATTTAATCTGTAAACAAGACATGCCTTTATAGAAAGGAGGTCAATCAGTTAAGTAGTTTTTTATCAGATAAAAGATTACAGTAATCTCAATACTGACTTTTGAGCTTTTGGTTCCAATTGCTTTTACTAAACAATTGTAGTATGTAAATGGGCAAGCAGTTAATGTATTAAAAGAATATGTAGAAGTGATAGTTACGTTTTGACAGGGAAAGTCTCCTTATGGAGGTTGTAGTCTTGTAGTGACTTGTTGAGTATGTCCAGGTCAGCAAGAGATGAACCAGGCTGACTGTTAAATACACTAGGCTCAGAGATGCTGGGAGCAGATACAGCAGGTCGTACACTATGTGATATTGCACTGTATGCTGGTGGTGCACCTTTAAACAGAAAAAACAATTTTAAAACAGTTTTACAACTAGGCTTCATCGGCAATGTTCCCTCTAAGGGGGAAAAGCTAGTGTGCAAAATGTATTTTCTGTGCACGCTGTTCTGAAAGTTTTATACAAGGATGTATTTATTTTACAAAATCACTGCGCTGCAGTTCAAAACTACTGCGCGGCCGCGCAACTTAGAGGGAACATTGTTCATTGGTACTGGAATAGGTGTACATAAAAGAATGAAAATGACCATTATATTCTCAATATTCTTATTAGAAAAAAAAAAAGCAAACAGACCAGTGAACATTCCAGTAGAAGGAATCATTGGGGACCTTGCAGGGATTGCTGTAAAACCAGGTTGGGTACCAAACTGTGACACTGGAGCAGACATGTTCATAGCAGGTGCCATAATTAACTGGGGCGAGAAATTATTGATAGCAGATGATTGCTGAAACAAAAAATATTGAGAATACGTTTTTAACCAATAAACTCAACATTTTAGTTTTTTTGTAAAATGCTACAAATATGTAAACTCTAAATCTAAATAAATAAATGAATAAAGTAAAAAGCTACCTGTTGTTGTCCCATGCTACCAAAGATACTTCCTAAATCATTCATATCTCCTAAACCTAAAAAAAAATTAAGTTTGAGAGCACTGTTAAGAACTGAACAATAACATAACTTTCATCTCCACCTTTCGTGAAGTAAACATCTGTATTATGGACTTGTTTTAAAGAAATTATAATGGTATTTTTTTTCATGATACATTTTTTTAGCTAATTTTAGCATGATGTGATCAAATAAGAGTTATAATTGTTAATTACCAATAAAAAAAAATATTTTTGTTCATTCAACTGCCACATTCAAAAGAAATCAATGTCACGTAAAAAAAGACTACGGCCGTAGTTTACAATAAACCAGCAAAACTAACCCAAAGAATTGAAGTCATTCTCTAACAGGCCTGTTGCAGATGCGGTACTTGATATATTGTTACTTTTCAAACTTGAATCTAATCCAAGATCCAGTAAGGAAGAATCTAACATCAAATTGAAAAAATTTGTAAATTATGAATTTCTTTGACACATTGACTACAACTACTTGATTAAAAATAAACTTTTTAAAATGATTTCAAACAGCACCCCAAAGGTATTGTTTACTAAAAAGTTTTTAAATATTTAAAAAGAAAATGTAAAAAAAAATCCAGTTACCTTTAGCGCCTACGGTATAGTCTCCAATAGGTTTTTCTCCTTCCACCTTCTCCTTGTATAATGTCATGACTCTTGTAACAGAGTCATTAGCTTTGAGAATATCATCTGAAAATACATTTGCCACAAAATATATATATTATAAATATATATATATTAAATTTATTATAAATAAAAATATAATGAATAACAAGCTTAAATGTTAAATTTGTGAATTCAATAACTTACTTATGCCATCATTATCATTCTCATCAGTGTCACTGGCCAGTCGGAACAGATTAGGTCTCTGTTTTTCTAAATTGTCATACAGTTCCTGTGTCAAATAGCATAACTTTATTTTAAACAAGATAATGTATGATCATAGTATTAATAAGTCTAAATTTAATAAGTGTTTGAATAAGAAATAAATAGCACTATAAAAACTTCATACCTTCATCATTTCTAACTCTTCTTTAGACGAGTTTGATGAATACTGGGAGATCATCTCTGTCAGAAGTTTGACTTGGTTCCCCACAGATTCTAGTTCATTTATACGCCGTGACCGCTTCTCCGTCTTTTCCATATCCTTTCCAAAACAAACAACATAAAACTTAAAGTAATTGAAAACTAGTAAAGATTTCTAAACAGACTATAACAATACCAATTTATCTAAGAAGAAAAAATGTGCTACAACCTCTTTCACCATAGTTTTGATCAATCTGTTGGCCGCTTGCAAGTCTTCAGGATTTTTGCTACGCAAAAGGCGTTCCAGTGTCTAAAACAATAAAAAGAAGCTTTAAACCACAAAGAAAAATTATTTTAATAATGAATATCTTAGATTAAAACTATTAGGACATTAGCAAAGAGAACAATAGTTTATCACAAGTTTATGACATACTTTTGCTTTTTCGTCATCTTCAAAATCAGCTTTTCTAGGTTTTGGAGGTGGAAATGGGTCAAAGCTCTGTAAAAAAAAATCATTCTTCAAATTTTAGCAAATAACAACATAAATTATTATTATAATTAAGTATTGTGTTATTAACACTCCTTAATAAAACAAAAAGTGTGTGTATGTGGGGGGGGGGGGGGGGAAATGAAATGCACCATGTAGAGCAGTTTTTTTTAAAGAAAAATAAATTACAAACTAACCTTGTCCATATAGGTTGGATCCTCTTTAATAATCCCTTGTGCTTTTAACATTTTATAGGCTTCTCCAATTTTTGGTTCATGTGTAAGACCTTTGTACCAGCTATAAAGAATCTCTATACACTTCTTTTTTACTTTCTCAGATGTACGGTTTCCAAGGTACTGCAAATGGAATACGAGGAAAATAATAAAGAAAGGCATAAAATTATATCAAGAAACAAAAAGAGAATATGTTTCAAATAATGTTAAAATGACATACCTTTGGTGAAACAACTTTTATAATCTCATTAAGAAATCTAAACTTGCCAACTTCTTGATGAAAATATCTGCCACAATTTTTCACACATGCTTCAAGAGTCTGAAATATAAAACCATTCTTGAAAAAAAACATAACAAGACAATAAGCACTTGAAAGGTGAACAAAAATATTACAAATTTGCTGTAATTTAATAAAATGAAATATTTCCATAATTAACCAAAAAAGCAACTACAAACAAAAACAACTGCAAATACGTACATTAATTAAGTTTAATTAAAGAGATCCGTTAAAGAAAACAAAGTGAAACCAATTATTTATTAAGTACTTGGATGCAGTTGCTTACACTTAACTTAAAAACAAGATTGTATAGAAGTTAAAACTTAAGAAAAGCTAATCTATTATATTATAAAAATTAAATCAGCTGAAAGCAATTAAGTTGGTGATTATCATTAATTGGAAAAATACATACAGACAATGCATATAAAGCTTCCTTTTCTTGTGGAGATTGTATTTTATGAGCCAGTAGTCTAGTTGATAAAAGAGGCCCTTCCAACTCATGAACAACTTTATCACAAAAAGCAGTAATCTTTTCCCAGTCTTCTTCTTTCATTGATGGATCTGTTGCACGATCTATGGAATAATTGTATTTGTTAATAGAACAAAGTTACTGTGTAAAATAATTAGCTAGTTATGTTAGTAAATGGTGTAAATTTAAACAAGGATAATAAAACTACAAGCCTTACAAAGAGGTAAGATTTTATGCCTATCCTGTAGTATAATAATTGTATAATATATTATGGCTTCAATTTTATCTAGCATCTTGAATAACACACACGTAAATAAGTTTTTATTCAAGTTGAAGTACCAACTCAATTATACAGTTCTTTTTCTTCGTTCTTAAATATAATGTTGGATGGGATTTCCTCAAACACAAGTATAACATGTCAACTGCTTTTCTTTCTGTATTTGCTTCCATTTCATTTGTCCAACCAAAAACAATCTAAAAGGCAGCAGTTGTTTGATTTTATGCAACAAGCCTGCCAGTTGGTTAAGGGAGCTCATTCTGCCAGGATTTCAAAGGGTTGATTCTAAATATTACATCCATAAACTCACAATGACCCCAAAAGTGACGGCACTACAATTTCAAATAGCAAATGCCCAAGCTATGATGTATGCTTATATCTAAAGCAATGTGAACTCTGCTAACAAGGAAATGTGAGCTGGCAATAAGCTTTCATGACCAAGAACATAAAACTGAAAAAATGCTTTTTCATTTTTTTTGGGATGATTTTAAATACCATTAATACATTTCCAAAATTAGGAGTGTTAGGTTGTTAGTTGTAATGTAATCTGGACTAGCTTTATGGTTGGAAATTAGGGTTAGGCATATGGTAGGACCAGGGTTGTGCATATGGAAGGACCAGGGTTGGGGTTAGCAATGACATTAACTACCAGTAACCAAGAGTATGTGTAACCTAACCCTTTTTAAAGAAGTTTCTATTATCAGACACTGGTATAAAAATTCCACCCAATTTTAAATATTTTTTTTATCTAAACACAAAAACAGTTCAGTGATCTGATGTTTCTATTCCCAGTACTGTGCGGCTGTGGGGGGGGGGGGGGGGCTTTTCTAACTAATTAAAAAAAATTTAAAATAGCCTAAACAAGACAAGAAATAGGCCTAGAGTGACTAGTGAGTTTCCCACACGTCTTTTTTGTGTTTTCCCGTTTTATTTGAATAAAATATGCCCAACTGTAGATAAATTACGCTAAACCGCTAAAACGAGATAAGCCGGATTTCTGTTCAGTGTTCATCATTCTTTTTTTACTTGTCCACACAAAAATTATTTTACAAACATCGAAAAGTTAAGTTGACATTTTTGTAAACAATGGCATTTATCAAAATAAAATGCAATTTGGGTGACCAACACAAAGATGCTTAGTTTTAATTAGATTTTATTATTATTATTATCCATACTAAATAAAATCATAGAAAAAAATGGAAAACATAATAATACTACTTACTAAGAAGTATTTCTAGGGAATCGTCGGAGGTCGCCATTTTGTCCGTGTCATATGAGTCTCGTGTGACTTCTCGATATTATAAATAAACTATAATGATTTCGTTTATTTAAGCTTCCCCTTCACGACTTTCGGCCAGAACACATAAACTAGACGATGATCTTAGTCAAGATCTTGTTTCGATTTTCGTACAAGCAAAAAAAAAAAAATTGAATTTATAGAATGAGAGAGGGGGTCTAACTCAAATCGTCATGGTAGACCTACGTTTAAAATTCTTTTTGGAATTTGTAATATAATAAATATATGCTTGTAATCGGTGTCTTTCACGAAGGAGGGGGGGGGGGGTGGGGAGTGTGTTGGGGGGGGGGGTGGGGGAGGAGCGACTTAAACTTTCAGGGGCGGACTAAAATTTTAGTGGGGTGGGCGGACGCTGGGTGAGGTATATAGTTTCTATAAAAATATTATTTATAGGGGGTAGTGTGAGGCCGATGGCTGTGTTTGGGGTGGGGAATGATAGTTGGCCCTTTTTTGAAAAATAAAAATTTGCCTAATTAAAACAAGCAAGCACATATATGAGTAATTCGAATAATGAGGGGGACATGGAGGCGCCTACTGCCTATTTTATGTCGGCGTTTGTACCTTACTTTCGGTTATTAAAGACGTCTATAATGTGATGGGTGTCTGTACTAAATTTCTGGTAGAAATTAAACATTCAGAGCTTTTTAAATTGAGTAAAATAATAAACAGAAATTTCATTTTGCTTTAAGTGTATAAACATTGGTCAAACTAGAAAGCCATTCAACAGGAAATATAGTTTACTATCTAGCCATTTTTATTATTTTAATGTATTTTAAACCATGTTTTTTTTTGTTTTTTTTTTTGAGGGTTTAGAACGGCGGGATTTATTACCAACTTTTTTTTCAGCAGCTCCAAACGGTACAGGTAACGTCATGTCCTTTAGGTCCATCAGCTGTGTGGGAGAAAGAGAGAGAGGGGGGGGGGGGCTAATAATCTGGCCCTTCTCATCTTACTACCCAAGTATTGTCCTTGCATTTGCAATGCACGTACATTCCAATGGTCTATTAGACAAAGGAGCCATACATATAAGGGTTCAACATGTTTTATTCGGCTCATAATATTTAATATACTTTAACGCATGGTGTTATTTTGTACCGTGAGCTAAAATAAGAATGAAACATTAAAAAAGTCTTCAACAAAACATATTATAAACTTTATGTTTTGTTAAGAATGATGAACGATCAGTTTCAAGGAACAAATTTAGGACCACAATTATTTAAAAATTTTGCCTATAAAGATTTGTAGGATTTTAACTACAAAGATTGCACTGTAAAATATAGAATACGTTTTATTGCAATATAGAGTGAAAACAATAAAACAATTAGTTAAATTTGTGTAACTGGTACCCGAGCGAGTGCGTGTTGACAACATATCCGTAGACCAGTATTATTAGTCTGTAAAATGGGTAAGCTTTTTGTACGTTGCAAGGATCTAGTAGTGGAATGATGTGGCGTTCGATCAGTTAAGGTAGTTTCGTTGACTATGGAATTGATGTGCCGGGTCGTAAGACATTGTCGGTCTGAGTTCCAGAAGTAATTTCAACATCATTACAATCGTCATCTGCCTCGTCGCAGCACTTCGATAGAAAAATACAAATGAGGATAATGTTCTTGAGAACAAACGGGGAAATGCCGACATTGACGCCGTGCCATAGCACAAAGCGAGTGACGAGGTTGGGGACATTGACCACAAGCACGACTAGCAACCGGTGAATGTAAACCAAATGTTTGCTGATCCTTGTCTTCCCGAACCCCGTGCAGCACAGCGTCAAGAGAGGAACGGTGGGTAAGACCAGATTCAGCACCGACTGCGCCAGAATGATCTCCTCTAACCCGTCCCACAACAAGCTGCGGTCCTCCATGTCAAAGAAGACGTCCAAGATGTCAGCCGTGTCCAAAATATCGAAGACCACCGTGTCGGTCAAGTCGTCGATGTACTTCCATTCAGGACTGCATCGAGGAGCATCGTGCTGGGTGTACAACAGCAGCGGATATATACAACTCCCCAGCGCCACGGCTGTTTTAAAAGTATTTGAACTATAAAACGAATTTTTCATAAGTTCCATGTTTTCTTTTCGCTCAACTATAAAAATGACCTTGATGCTAACATTGAGGCTGATGGTTAACCACGCAAGCCAAGATAAATTGTCAACCATTTTGAACCTGTGTTTGTTGTGTATACATATTTTCAAACACGGGTTGATAGTGATGCTCATAAGCAAGACTAAATTAATGAAATCGGAAACCAGCCAGCCTGCGTATTGAACAGATACACGTTTGATCACAATATAGTCTAAAACTATCGCCTGAAGAAGAAATAAGACAACGCATACGAAGCTAGGGACAGCTTTACGAAGAAAATGATAGCAACGTGATGGAGCAGGAGAGCTTTCGGTTTCCATCTTAAATTAGATGTCATATTACAGAGACCATCTGTCGACTGTTGGACCTCTCACACACTCGTTCTTCGGACATCCATATTCAGAGATCCGTAGTGCCTATACAATTAAATGAAATGTTTGAAAGTTAGTGTAGGGTCTACATAGCTAAAACTTTTTAAAATTAACTACTATACTATAATGCAGTATATTTGTTAAAATGAATAACTAAAGGTTACCGTATTTTAAATGTTTAATGTCGAAATAAAAATACCACACGCAGTTTAAGAAAAATATATGTAACACTGTTAAAAAGCAAATATTCATAAAACTTGGTTAGCTCAGGGGCGTAGCCAGGAATTGGTCATAGGGGCACCTTTCCTGCAACTGGTTTAGGTACCATAATAGTAAAATTATTGACATTACATACATTTATTGTACACAAATGAAAAAAAAATGCACATTCAATTTTGAAATAATATGAAATTAACGTAAAACACGTAAAAATAACATAAAAGAAGCACAAACATATATATAAGAACTAATTGTTTGTTTTATTGACTGTTATTATTCATTCCATGTTTTTGGTCGCACAAAGTAATTTGCGCTGTTTTTCGTTTTAAGTTTGAATTTGTTTCTTTTGCTTACCGATTTTAGATCTAGATCTCTAGTACTGCACTCAAATGTAGGCACATTTTTCCGCTAATTTTTAAAAAAGTCAACCCAGTTCGAAAACATTATTCCACTTTTAAAAAGGTAGACAAGATTTACATTTTCTTTGTTTACATTCAAGTAGATCTAGAGTTCTAGACTAGTAATTTGACTAACTAGACAAATCTAGCTATTTTAGGTAAAATAAAAACTTGCACGTAGCTTACCGTTTAATAAATCTTCTTCATGCATTTGGAATAAAAATTAAAATGTATTACAAATTAATAACCTTAGGCTCAAATAAAGTTTTACGTAGATCTAGTAACTTTCAGTAGCTCACTCTTCTCCGATTGTTTATTAATATTTTTACTAGACTACTAGACTATTCAGCTCGAAATCAAAATACCGGAAGTTTCATCAGATAGTCTAGACTTTTTTTGTTATAGTTTTTACAAATCTTTACAATGTACAAGTGAAAATTACTAATACTAGAATCTAGATCTAATAATATTAGGGATCATAACCATATTAGAAAATATAAAACAGAGGTCTCGTTGTAATAACTCTATCTGCGCGGGGCCTGGGGACTACCACACGCGCGACGCTTTGTTCACACACAGCCAAATTGTCTATTTAGTCAAAAGTAAATTGGGGATGACAACAACAATAAGTAAATTAAAAATAATTAGGGTGTCAAAAATACTTGTAGTTGTCGGCACAAAAGTTAAACTCATGGAGTCATTGGTCATGTCTCCTATTCTGTATGGATGCGATTCATGGACCCTCAACGCAGACCTCCAGAGAAGAATCCATGCCCTGGAAATGAGATGTCTAGGCAGACTTCTAGGGATCTCATACAAAGATCACATAACAAAGGAAGAGGTCTGTGAAAGGATCACTAATGCGATTGGTACTTTTGAGAGTTTACAGTGCATTGTCAAGATACGAAACAATATTGTATGCAGGGCACTGTGCCAGGAGGGAGAAGAAAAGGAAGGCAAAGACGTCAGCAGATGGATGACTACAAAGAATGGAATGTGCTGAACTACTTAGAGCAGCAGTGGACCGAGCCAGATGGCAGAAACTATGAAAAAATCAACTGTAGAACCCTAACGACCTCTAGGGTTGAGCGACAGGGCTGTTGCGACGGAGGGGGTACAGATGTCCCCGGGTGCCGATCCTACGGGCGCCAAAATAAGCTTATTTTAGCTGCTATGGGGGGGGGGGGCAAATTGAAAGTTTGTCCCCGGGATCCGGGAGGGTTCGCTACGTCTCAGTTGAGGGATGAATTATTAAAATTGAGGATCGACAAAACAAGAGGCATTTTCATCCATCTCAATGTTATGACTGATTGTGGTCTTCCATATAGCTGTTCGTGGCAACAGATTTCTGTCTTAATTTTTATGCGGCAGAGACACAGAGGATACGCGGGACCGTAAGACAAAATTGAAAAACAGAGCTAACTGCCGCATGAATAATGCAACGACATTCTGGCCGGCCACCTT